>NW_026136715.1:2496939-2691939 GCF_905237075.1 Dicentrarchus labrax | reverse complement strand
ATTTATCGATATATCGATAAGACAGCTTTCGGGGCGGGTAACGGACAAATAACGGACGTTTGTAGTTGAAACACTTGTGGGCCACTTGGAGAAATTCTACTCTCCAGCTTTTTTATCCTCGTTCAACCGTCGGCGTCCCGGCACGCTGGTAGTTGTAGTTTTTAACCTGTTTCCCGCCACGGCTTTCCAAATCGAACTTGACGCCGCTGCCGCACTCCATTTCCCAGCGTGCCCCGCGGCCGCGCCTCCTCCCCCCCCCCTTTCCCCTCCGCCTTTTTCCCTCCCACTCCACTGGGCCGCGAGGAAGTCGCAAGATGGCTGATGTCGCTTGGAAGTAACGTTCCCCTCCGCAACATGACGCCGTGAGTGTGGAAGAAAGCGAGGGAGGCACCATCGGGCTTTTATTTTTATTTTCTTTTAAGTTACTTTTCTTTTATTTCGTCAGACATCCATCTCATTCCGCGTCGTGTCCGCCTCGCGCTCGTCTTCGGGAGTTGACGCGTCAAATCACGCCGGGGACCCTGCCAGCTAGCTCCACGGCTAGCCCCACAGTTAGCCTCGATGTTAGTGCAGCTAGCTCCTTTTTAGTTTGTTTTGTTTTTTGTTAAATTGATCCTGTGACACCCGCGAGCCAGCCGCGAACCACGCGCTCAGGTGTGCCCGAGGTAGTGCAGAGTAAATGTGGGTGAATATTTCCGCTGTCAGGAGAGAAATAACCGTTTTTTTTGTTGTAAGCGAGCTGCTCGGTTCAACATCATGTCCGCGGACTGGCCGTCCAGCCTGTGGGTTGCTAACTAATGCGCAGTACCGCCTCGGTTTCATGTGCACGGAACCAGCAGGATCATCGTTCGAGCGGTAAGACCCAACAACCCGGCTGCGTTCACACCGACGGTACATCCATCGCGGGGCTGGTTGAGTTAGAAGCCGAATTATGGGAGCAGGAAACACTGTAGAACTTTTTGTGGTGGTAGGAAGCCACACTGGCCTTGCTGGCATCTAACCAGAACCCCACAGGGATGGACACTACGCCGAGCAGCCACGACCAAAACTGAGAAGAACCTGTGTGTTTAGAAGCTCTCGGGATCAGGCTCGCTGGCAGACGGCTGCACGGTGACTCGGTGCACAGATCAGTTGTTCTGCAGGGGCTCGAACTCAAACTACAGGCAGTCACTACATTTTGGAGACCAGCTAGCTTTGCCTGAAGTGCACAGCTAGCTACCGTCTCGCCCCACATCCCATCATAAACACGGCGTACAGAACGTATTCAGAGCCCGCTCCCGGACACACGCACCGGCTCAACAACACCGTCATGGGAGTGCAGGGTTTCCAAGAGTATTTAGAGAAGCGGTGTCCCGGGGCTGCAGTCCCGGTGGACCTCCTGAAGCTCGCCCGCACCGCGGCCCGCCAGCCCCCTCACCACCATCACCCACACCACCACCCACATCACCCCGGGCCCATGCCTCCCCCGCCCCCGCCTGCACGGATCCTAATCGACGCTGACTCCGGCCTGCAGCGCCTGTACGGCGGCTACCAGACGGACTGGGTGTGCGGGGGCGAGTGGAACGCCATGCTGGGCTACCTGGCCGCCCTGTCGCAGGCGTGCCTGTACCAGGGCGGCCTGGAGCTGGTCGTGGTGTTCAACGGCACACTGGGGAAGGAGCGCTGGCCCGAGTGGGCGCGGCGAGCTCAAGGCCAGCGACAGACGGCGCAGCTGATAGTCAACCACGTCGGCAGCAAGGCCACCCCGCCTCCCCGGGCATGGTTCCTGCCCCCGGCCTGCCTCAGCCACTGCGTCCGCCTCGCCATGTTCCGCTTCCGAGTGCGGGTGAGCTGAAAAGTTGTTTTTATTGTGGTCATATTCATTTAACACTTGCCCTTTTCTTGTTGCACGCCCATGTAGTAGCTTACATCATCCAGCGCTGGTTTAACTCCTTCCAGTTGGTGAGCTAGTGCAACTCACAGCCCTTAAAACTGAGTTTGTGCTCAGATACACACTTTATCACTGCATTATCCAAAAGCAAGAAGCTGCAATATTTCTTCTAAAATAAAACACAAAATGTGGGTCAAAACTTTATTATAAAGAAGTAGTGTGGTGCTGCAGATATTCCCTTATTCTACAGATGTAAGATAACATTTGTTTAGTACGACAAATGTCACATCTTCCTGATTTCTTTTTAAAAGGAGAATTTCCCACTAATCAAAATAATTGCTATATGATTTAAAAAAAAAAATTTTTTAACCAGATCGTGCAGCTCTAATACAAACCTGATCTGACAGCCGGGCTGTTTCTAGGTTTCTGTCTGTAGCTGCTGTCTGTCTGTCTGTAGTTGTCTGTCTGTAGCTGCTGTCTGTCTGTAGTTGTCTGTCTGTCTGTAGCTGCTGTCTGTCTGTAGTGGTTCTGCCCTCCTGGATGTATCTGTGCTGGTCTACTGGGAGCAGGATCCAGTGCAACAGATTTATTTAAGATATAAATATAAAGCAGTTGGATACAAACGTCCTCATTCAAGAGGGGTTAGAAACGTGAATCTTACAACATGACCTAGTCTAGCCTATATATTACGTAACATGAACTCAGTGAACCTGTCATACATTGTTGAACAACTGCTGAGTGGAAGGACTATTTATAGCCCCCCCAGTACCTGACAGTGGTGCATTTGTAATGATGGTACATTTCAGTCGGTAGGTGGTTGAGAATATTCGTTTCTGACCTATTTGCTCTGTTGTATTTAATAAATACCAAGATAGCATATAGTAGAGTAAGGTGGATGTACTATATCTGCCTTTCTCTACTAATAATAGCCTCTTTTATATATTTAATACAGGAAGGTGAAACAAAGACTCTCCACAGCAGACATCTTATAGGGCAAAGAATAACTCAACAAGGGTTTTTGAAAAAGGAAATGTGACTCATAATGTTGTGTTGAAGGCCCTGCCATAAACGCAGCTAAAACCCGCTGTCAAGGTTCCCTGCTGTCAGCTGTACCTCGCCGTCTCCGTTCGCCTTTGATCTACCTCCCCGTCTGCTCGCATGCTAGTATTAAAAAAAGACCCAGTGCCACAGTGAACGAGAGGATAGCTGTTGGAGTAGAAGAAACCCACCCACATTACAGTACAACACGTTCTACATGCTCCTTGTGCGTGTACAGCATCGTTACTCACAGTTCCCGTGTGTGCGCGCTGGTTTTTAGTACCTGTATTTGTGAGCAACAGTCCTACTGCTGCAGCTCTTTAGGATTACACCTTCACTAAAGTTACTGCCGATCCCTCTCCGTGCACTTCCTGCTCCAGCTTCACACGCACGCTCTATTTGGGATTATTGTGTACGTTTTTATTACGTCTAAAAGTGGTTGTTAGTTTTTATTATTGGTGAGTGACATAAGAACTGCTAAGCAGTTTTTCTTGAAACAGTTTACTCATAATCAAACTTGCCTTCCCAACCACCGTATTTCATTCATTTGAAGACAGATTTGATCATCCAGCCCATTAAATAGATTTTTGATGGAGTAACTGAAAGTAATTATTTCGTTTTCACACTGATTAACACTGACGTTGATTAACTAGATTAACATAACAATTCTGGCATCTCTCTCTCTCTCTCTCTCTCTCTCTCTCTCTCTCTCTCTCTCTCTCTCTCTCTCTCTCTCTCTCCCCCTCCCTCTCCTCCACCCATGCACCTCACCCACCGACTGCCCGTTGCCTGCTCTGAAGCAGTTATTTAGCTCTGGTTCCAGGTATCTCCACCAGTCATTTGGAACAGATTGGTTCAACGATTTAATTTCCCACTTTTTGTATTTATGCGAGCAAACTGTGGTTTATTAATTGTTTTAATGGGCCGTGGAGATTAAGTCTTTTTGTTGGTATACAAAGTGCGTCGAGTGTCAGCACCGCTGGTCGTCTGTTGTCTCTATCTTCAGCATAAATTGAGTAAACTGCGATGACTGCTGGCATGGTAGCTGATCAGTTTCACAGTCTGTCTTTAGGCTCTGTTCTGGATGTTGTTGATCTTTGTGTGATTATACAGAAACAACTAATGATCGGTCTTCATTATCAATTGATCTGGCAGTGATTTTCTCAATTAGTTGTTTTAAAATGACTCAAACAATAATAACAATAGTAGTTAGATACATTTTCATACTATAAACAAACTGATGAATCAACTAATCGTTGCAGATCTGAACTACTCTGCTGCTTTTACTTGACACATGACACTAAAATCTAAATCTGACATGTGGACAACCAGATTCCTCCCAGCAGGATGTTTATTTTTATAAAAATGAAGTCCTTCCAACTCCATTCAGAGTTTGTCCTCTCTGCGTCCACAGGTTGTACAGACGTTGGAGGACCACCACCAAGAAGTGCTGTCTCTCTACAGGGACTTTGGATTCGCTGGCCTGATCGCTCAGGATTCTGAGTTCGCCCTCTGCAACGTACCCGCTTACTTCTCCTCACACGCGCTCAAACTGAGCTGGAACGGCAAGAACCTGACCACACACCAGTACCTGCTGTCTGAGGCCGCCAGGCAGCTCGGGCTCAAGACACAGCACCTGCCATGCTTCGCTGCTCTGCTGGGTAAGGAAGCAGCACACCTTGACACTGTATCACTGAAACACGCACCCCTACCTGCGAGCTGTATCTTTGCCCCCCCCCTTGTCTGTCGTCCTTGTTCATTGATACAGCAGCAACATGTGAAAGAGTTTCTCTCTTGCAGGAAATCATATTCTGCCTGATGAGGACCTGGCTGCCTTCCACTGGAGTCTGCTGGGACCAGAACACCCACTAGCTTCTCTCAAGGTACCGTATGTTTCTGAGTCCAAAGTTCTCTCTGCAAACCACAGCTCACTCTTAGTAAAATACTAATCATGTAACACTGTTACAGGCTTGTATGACACAGGGTAAAGAACAAGTTATTTCTGACTGAATCTGTGACAGGAAGAGGCGATTTAGTTTAGTTAAATAATTAGATGACAAGCACACGGCAGAATAAAGTCTATTTTCTAATGTTCAATGACGTATTGAGACTGAATCCTCTTTGGGTTGCTGTGTGTGTATTTGTGTGATAACAGACTTGGCGGTGGTGTGATATATGAAAACGGAGCACAGAAAACGCCACTTTCACGGCTCGCCACGGCATTCTTCGCATTTATCTCTTTTTATTTCCATTTACCTCGTCGTGTGTGTAATTGTGCTCACTAATGAAAGCAGAACTCCTCCAGTAGCTGGTCCTTTGCCTCACATGAACTCTGCAGTGCTGAGTATTTAAATGTTGAGCTTTGATCTATTCCTATAAAATGCACACTTTGAGTAATGGCCTGCAACAACAGAGGGGATTTAGTCTTTTCTCTCATGCCTAATGAGACGGATTCAATTTTTAACTCGGTGAGCCAGACCAGAAAAGAATCAGATGCAGCGTATTAGGCGAGACAGCCTGAAGTGAAGGCATCTCCTCAGTGTTATCTCTAAATGTTTTTAATATAGGCTGCAAGGGAATACTAACCAAAATGTCTCTTTGAATTAAACTCACTATTGAGACCTAAACAAAATTCCCCAAAAACTTAATGAGTTTGTCTGATAGGTCTGATTAAACATGTTTGGTTGAATGCCAAATTTAGCACAGATGCCTTCTGTAATGTTATATCTGTTAATGGAACAATAACAACTTGTAATTTGAGTGATCCAGTCCATCTGTTGTGCCCTTAATGCTGTTTCAAGGCAACATAACCTCCTGCCTTTCCTTTTTATCTGCGCTGTAATTGATCAGCCATCTAGTAACACAGCTGTACAACAAGTAGTCATTTGTTTTTTGTTTACTTCCATTAAATAAAATGATAAATAATACAGATAAATATCTCCATGTTGGCTCTTTCCTGGTGGGACTCCCCACCCAATCTAGGGAGGGGGGGATATCTGGATTAAAAGCTTTGTTCTGTTGCTGTCTCAGGTGCGAGCCCATCAGTTGGTGCTGCCGCCCTGTGAGGTGGTGATCAAGGCCGTCTCTGAGTACGTCTCCTCCATCAAAGACCTGGGAAACCTCGACGCCATCGCCAGAGATGTCTTCAAACAGTCACAGGTAGGTCATGTCTACCCCCCCCCCTTCAGTAATTATTACTGATGGGTTAACAGCTTTCATTACATATTACACAACCATATTTCACAGTTTGATATCTGAATATTCGGTTTTGATTAACGTTACGCTACTGCTCTGCTTTCTGCTCAAGGCTCGGCATTGTTGTCATAGCAACATGGAGCGTCTCGAGCTAATTTCAGCTGCACAAGCTACAAAATAACTAATGAGGCGTATTTAACTCATAATAAGACTGTAGCGACATGCCTATAGGTAACAGTATACAGTGCTGTGTGTACGACTTCTTTATTTGGTTACAACAAAGACAAAAGTGCTTAAAATAGTACAAAACCTCAATGTTTACTACGTGTGACACTCGGAGTAGCCATCTTGGTAACTGAACTCGGGGTCCTCTGAGTTCAGACGACTTCAGGAGTCGTATATACGACCTCGGGGGCGTTCTGTTTGCAACTTCTGGTTCGTAACTCAGGAAACCAACTCGCAGATCGAGTTCGGTGGACAAACGCCCCATTAGATGGTAGAGGAATCCGCTGCTAGACTCCCAAAGCAGACTTCAGGTGTTAGGACTATAACTTCTGGTTGCATAAAGACACAATTAATCAGAAATTTACATCAATAAATTGTAACAATTAGTTTAACCGACTAGTATTTCTGGTGTCAACTAGTGAGATTATCAACGTCTAACCGGCTAATCGCACACATCTCTAAACTCTATATTTTAACCGAGTGAAGGATTTTAGTCATCAGACGTCTGGATCTTAATTATGTTTTATTATTATGTTGCTGAGGTTAAGAATATGCTTAAATTTAAATGTCCTGAGTAAAACGCTTCTATGTCTCTGTTTTCTGATCTTTCACAATAAAATAATTTCAGTGGTTTGGGAGGTTACAATGCTTTCCCGTCAATAGAAGGCTTTTATTGTGAAAAACCTGCAGGAAATGTTGACTTAATAATGACGTCTTAAATTATGAAATTGATAGAAATTATTGGAATGAATCAGTGAGAGAAAAATGTTTGATTTTCAGCATTATCTGGTTTTTTATCACTTGTATAAACCAAAACTCATTTAAATATTTTAATTGTTTGTTGTCTCCTGTCGTGTTCACTCGTCATTTATAGCTACAAGTCCTCCGTTGGTCTCTTACTCTGAAATTAGTCATATTTAATAATACTCATAATGAAGTTATTAAGAACAGCTGTGTGGCATTATACATTGATTGTGGGTATAAAGGAATACTGCAATTTATATTTTTCACTGTATTTAACTGTGGTGATCAAAGCTTTGAGAGTCAAAATCTTTTGTTTATGTAGCTTCAAAGTGCTGGAATGTTTTTTTAAAAAGTTGCATGAACCCTTAAAATAAAATTTACATCTCAAAATTTTAAAATTAACATGCTTATAAGTTATTTCCGACCTTACATGGCAGACGGTTGCTGACGGTTAAGTAGGTCATTACTGTTGACACAAGACCTGAGTCAGCATGAGCACTTCCTCACACACTGGTGCTGAACCATAGAATTACACCACACCTTATATAAATCCATGTGCTTATCTAGTTTCAGTTCATCACAGGGAGCAGTGTTTACAGTGATCACACATAAAAGACATATTTACAATATGTATATAAAAGGTCTCCAGTTATTTTCAGTGTCTGTGATTGAAGAAGTAAAGTTGGAGTTCAGCAGCATTTTATCAAATCAGTCATCTTGTCACTGCTACGAGACGTTCACTGACCCTTTCCCATCTCATTTGTCCCGTTGTGGTGAGGGATCGAAGTGTTTGATAACTAAAATACTGCTCTGCATTGGATTAAGACACAGTCTGCCTGCATCCAGTGGAGTTCACAGACATCCTGGAAAACCTGGGAATTTACAGACAGAAGAGTTTTCAAGTTATAGAACCACCACAAGATCGATTAAAATGACCAAATATCCTGGAAGTAATCTATGTTGTCCTGGAAGTTATTGTATTTTAGCCCCTCTATCAGATAGCCTATGTAAGCCGAGTATTTAGTTTGAAACTCGACAGTCTTTCCGACATTGAATCTATTTTTTCTTCAGGGCTGTGGGCGAAATTCTCATTTCTACGTGCATAAAATTTCCTGTGACTGATAAATACGCGCACAGTGATGTTAATTCTATGTGCAATGAACACTTTCCTTTCACTTTTTTACTAAAAGTAGATTTTCTGTAAAATAAAATGACTCCCACTTGATTTGAAGTGCTACTTATGGGCTGTGGCCAAATTACTGGAGTCGATTTTCCTTGAAATCGTTGATTATATGACGGTTTGTAAGCAAGTGCTGTCCCGTATTGTCAAGAAAAACTCCTGGAAGATGTCCTGGAAAGGTCCTGGAACGGTCCTGGAACCCTGTCCAAGCTGTTCCTTTAATGTTTTTAATTTTTTTAAGGATTCTACAAAATAACAAAGAAGGCTAGAAATGAACAAACTCATCTTTAATATTTTTTGCTCTCGTCGCTGTCTGGAGGGAGTTTCTCTCTCTCTCTGTAAAGGTGTCCTGCAGTGTTTGTTTGGTTCAGCCTTTACCTGAATGAGCTGTATTCTGCTGAGTGTTTATTTCTCGGATTACATTAATAAATTACTCTTATTGGCTTTTTGTTCGCTGGGTTTTTGTTGCACTCGCAGTGGAGTGGTGAGTGTGGTTGTTCTGGCTCTCTACCGCTGACTGTCTCTCTTCCGAGCAGGGGCTGGGCCAGGTGGGGTTATATAGCCAAACAGTTGGTATAGTTTATAACATTTGTATGATTCAGCAGTTTTTGATTTGAAGATGAAGTCAGTTCTGTATCATTTAGCCCAGCGGTTCCCAACCTTTTACCTTAAAGGACCCCTTCTCTATCATTTAGGAAACTGACTGACATATTTTATGGATAATTCATATTATATTTAAAACTGTACAATGAATTCAAACGGTGAAGTCAGTAACTGTGAGTGATTTGGATGAATTTTGAGCAGATTATTTCCTGTTAAGGACTTTTTTTTATACGTTTCTCTGTATTATGTATTTTTATCATTTTTAACAACTACAAATACTTAATAGGCTGTCTTTTTTTTGACAAATTCTGTTTTCTTGTCCCTGATGCTTGGCCATTGTTCTATTAGACAATTAACTTTCAGTCACAGAAGTGAACCAAATGCTGAGATATAGGCCTTCTGTGTGTATTTTTTTTAAGTTTTGAGAAAACCTCTCACCCCCTGTGAAGCTTTGGCGACCCGTCATGGGGGTTCTCGACCCCAGATTGGGAACCACAGACTTAGCAAACATCAACTAAATATTGTATACAATGTCGTCTTTAACTGTTGCTGCTGTTCCCTTTTTCTTTTCAGTCTCGTATGGAGGACAAGGTGGAGCGATTCAAGAAAGCTGTGGAGTATTTCTCAGCTGCCTCCAAACCACGCTCGCCCAACATGGGGCCCTCCTCTTTCATCTGTGAGTAGTAAATACAACCAAACATTATGTAATCATTTCTGTTTTACTAAATATGTATTATGTGGGGGAAAAGTTAATTTACATCCTTGATTTGTTCGTCTCTCCCTGCTTTAGTACCTGGGTTTGGACCCAATCCATTTGGGGGACCACCTGGCCACATGGGACCGATGCAGCCGGGAAAGAATCAGGTAGATTCCTTATCTATTTTAATTTTTTTTAATCCTTCATGCTGTTTGATTTGTGCGTGTGATTTTGTGCTCTGCTCTGCATGAATGTACATGTAGGAGAGTGGATTAAGTTTTTTTTGCTCTTTTGAAATCCCTTTGTGGCATGTGCTCATTTAGGGGAAAAACTGAGGGAGGCAGGCAGGGAGGGAGGGTGCAGTCCTTTCCATCCCAGATCCTGCCACCAGCCTTTATTAGATGCTTCTAGTTTGATCTGAAATTAAATAGGACAGTGTTAGTTCCCGTCCCTCCCTGAGACATCTTCTCCCTCTCCCTTCCTCCCTCCTCTCTCTCTCTCTCTCCCTCCTGTGCTCTTTCTCTTGTCCTCTCTTTACTTCCTCCTCTCCTCTCCCCTCTGTCCAATCCCAGTTCCCTCCTCCCCAGGTTCCAGGGTTAAAGCCACCCTATCAAAATGCTCCATATGGACCTGGCTCCATCCCTCTGTTCCAGAACCCGCCACCGCCGCCATCCCAAGACTGCAACGACTCACTGACGAACAAGATGGGCTTCTCCGATTGGTCGGCTCCATATGATTCCACTCAGGGGGGAAATCGATTACCCAATCATCACACCAGCACTCAGTCTGGTCCCTCTCCGTCTCCTTCCTCGTCATCGGATGGAGACGAACCCAACGACAACAACGCAAAGTAAGAGTCCCAGCGAGTGAAAAAAAAAAAGTCGTGTTTACACCACTCAGGCTTTAACTGACTGTTAGCTCCCTAATTAGATTTAAGTGAAAATGGGACTTTGGCATTTTATAGGTGGAGCAAAGCACTTTACATAACACATGTTTTGACTAATCACAAGGAGAGCTCAGCTTTCACGGCAGCAGCTTTACAACAGTAGCAGCTTTACAACAGTAGTGCCCGCAAGGAAAATGGTAATTGACTTTTAAAAAGCACTAGAAGATTTATTTGTGGTTGTTTTGTTGTCGTTTTTTTAAGTGCAGTATATTTCTGGGTGGCTTTTTTTTTGCTATTTTAACGAGAGTGCCGCAGTATGTTGCTCCGTCTTTAATGCTGTTGCACACTAACAGGACAGAAAGCTTGCAGAAATATGAGAGAGAAATCTCCTTCAGACAAGCAACCTGCTACGTAAATGTTGTGGTAGTTTAACCTGTTGGTGTCGTGTCTGAAAACCATTTAATATGAACCCAGAAACGTTTCTGTAACCCTTTCAACATGCTGCAAATTTTATTATAATATATAATTTAACACATTAATGTAAATACTGCTGCAGCACAAGGTTAAATACACAGAGATGTTAAATGTACATCGTCTTTTAGAGTTGCAATAAGCAAAGTGATTACATCCATAATAACAACACAAATAAATATATAAGCAGTAAGAAAAAGGTACAATTTCAAAGCCCTGAATAATAGTAATAAACAAACCAACAGGAGTAAGAAAATATCTTGTACCAGAAATATAATCTCTCTCAGCCTTATTGTGATTTGGATTTGATCCGTAGTCTTTCCTTTCGTTTTCAAGGGATAGCTTTGAAAAAAGAGAGGTAACGTAACCATATACATGCAGAGAGGGAAAGGTAAATCTTGTTGCAGCGAGATAGTTGGACACTCAAGAGAAAACAACAAGAATAAATGAATAAATAAGAAATTACACATTTTCCTGTTCTGAGGTTTGACATACTGCACCCATTTCTCTTAGTGTTGTATAAAGATAACCATCATGTAAATCTATTCCATTATGTAAATCTCCATTGTTACATCTCTCCAGTTATTTACGTAGGTCCAATCGGTATCAAGTCCCGCTTCACCAACACAACCCACTCTCACTGAGACATGGAGGCAAACCGAGTGCAGCTGAACCACAGACTGCAAATAAATGCAGTGATAAATAAATGCAAGTCATACATCGACTGAGCACTGCCTCTTTTATTTATATTGTTGGTCTGCAGTAACCAGTTCCTAAATCTGTGATGAGTTCAGCCAACCTCAAAACATCAGCACCAGTTGGTCCTGATGTCAGTATCAGGGCACATCTGTGCAAGTTTCAACTGTTTGGTTTCAGCTAAAATAAACCCGATCAGAACCGATATTTTCTTTACCGTAGTGAAGAAACTACTTCAGTCTGCGAGTGTTTTTGTGAGTCTCCCAGTTAAACTTTAATTCGTATCGTATCAATAATTTCAGCTTGTAAGCGTAATATTTTTGAACCAGGACCTCCAGTGTTTGGATGAGGTAGCTTGTTAAAATCGGGTGCCAAATGTCGTTAATGTGTTACATTTAATTTATATTTAGGTAAATGGAGTTGGACTCAGATCCTTCCCACAATGCAGTGCATCCATAGCAACTGTACATCAGATACACTTGTTGACTGCCTGACTTTTTGTCAACAGGCTTACAGTGTAAAGTAGCCCAGCTACAGCTTAGAGGTTCAGGGATTAGGAGGAGGATGGAGCTGCAGTGAAAACTGTCCACTGAGTTTTTCGCTCCTTGCATGTTTTGTTGACCCAACAGTTTGGGTTTAGAAGTCCAAATGTGGACACTTTGTTCTTGTTGTGGAGTGTTTTTTAAAGTTTCTGAATGGTTTATGTTGCTGCTACTGCAAAGTGAGCATTCAACACAAACTTGGAAGTTCTTCTTTATGTTTGATATTGTGTCAACACACGTTGGAGATCGGACGATTATCAGTAATCAAGGAACCCAATAACTGGAACTAGTATGTATTTGTAGTAAAATTCAGAATAAACAGTGGTTGAGTGTAACTAAGTTAATTTACTCTCAAGTATTGTACTTAAGTACAATTTAATACTCGAGTATTTCCGTTGTATTTTACTTTATATTCTACTACATTTTGGAAGCAAATATTGTACTTAAATAAATGTAGTGGAGTAATTAAACAACTTTAGTTGGAACTTGCTTAGCAGATTCAAAATATAAATCAACGAATGAATAACGATGTGTTGTTATAGAGCCAAAGTATTTTTAAATTCATTTATTTTGTCTCTAATGGAGGAAATAAAGTACAGATTCTGGTTATTGGATCAACGACTATCTGATCACTAACACACACTCTCCCATGATCCCTTTCTCTCAGCCATTTGACGGACAAGCCCTCCCGGTGGGAGGATCCTGCTGGAAGGGGGGGCTCGGCCTCTGGAGACGGTTCCCAAGGCAACGGGAGCGGGTCAAACATTCCGTCACTGTTGTCTATGGCGACGCGGAGTCACATGGACATAACCACACCCCCTTTGCCTCAGGTGTGTGTGTCCGTGAGAGAAGTTTATTAAAAAGAAAACACGACGCAGAGCAGCTGTAGGTCGGGGGGAACAGTTGTCACCATGTTTTCTCTTTTCAGGTCAGTGCTGAGGTTCTTCGTGTAGCCGAGCACAGACACAGAAGAGGACTGATGTACCCCCAGATTTTCCATATATTGACCAAGGTACAACAGTTTTCCTCACTCAAGTATTCTATCTTTGCAAGGCACTTTGTTTTGTTTTTTTGTCAAACAATGGTTATAAAAACGTCGATCACACCACAGCTCTCGGTCCTCCCTTTAATCTCCTCCCCCTTTGTCCTTCCTCAGGGAGAGATGAAGATGCCAGTGTGTATAGAGGATGAGTGTAACTCTGAGCTGCCGCCTGCCTCTCTGCTGTTCCGTGCTGCCAGACAGTACGCGTACGGCGTCCTCTTCAGCCTGGCTGAAACACACCGCCGCCTGGAGAGACTCGCTCTCCGCAAGAGGGCTCCCCTGGAAGGTAGGTTTCGGGGACTGATGAATGAGGGCAGACTGTGTGAATCTGCAATACAAAGCAAACTGTAACTTCACAGATACTTTGATCTCTTAGTTAGGGGTTGATGAGAGTGCCTTGCAAGCAGGTTTGGTCTTTTACTACCTGAGCTCTAAAATATTGTCCCCCTGGGCAACTTCAAGAACAGTGTTTGTGTTTTATATTTAGATTTTAATGTGTGTCAGTTAGCTAATTAGCTAGTGTGGCCTAATTTTAGGGAAACCTTTTTGTTTATCTGGTCCAGTCGAGCCGTCAGAAGCCCGGCAGGAGAAACGCTCTGTAGTCCACTAGGTTTATAACTGAACTGTGAGCAGGGCTCTCTCTTTCACTTCCTCTGACTGCCTTAATCCTTAATAAAATAAAGCTGTTTTCACATGTGAACCCCAAACTGTCCGGTCGTGCTCTTTCACACATGCAGCACGCAGCAGGAGATTGTCGTGTCACCAAAGCTCCAGAAATAACCACAAAACTGTAAGAAATGGAGGGTGACTTCAGTGTAATAGAGACTAATGCAGGCTGTTTCTGATTGGCAGTATGAACAAAAAACAGTCGACTCAGCTACGCTCAGTGCAACGTCATCAACACGCCCACTCGCTCCGGGCAGTGACTTCTCTCTAATCACACATGAGCTCACACGGACTTTGGACCGACCGGGTTAAATACATTTAACTTTCGGTGCAACCGATTCAGACTCGTGTACAGCTCTAATGTCTGTAAGAGTGCAGAGTTGCAGTGCCTGTGTGAGAGGAACTTAAGACTGACAGTGTCTTGCAGCCTCGACACCTCCATCGAGCCTTTATGTGGTGCGCGATAAAATTTTCTATCGCTTTTATCGTGTTTTTTCCTCTGTTCTCTTCACAAATGAGAAGTGGTTATATATCTGCTGACTCATCAGACGGGTGGTTAAGGAGGAAGCACGTCTTTTGATAAAGTTTGCAGCATTTTGATTGGCCAAACACAGGTGTAAATGACATCATTAATGACGGCTGCATTGCATTTAAGCTGTACCAGTTGCAGGGCCCATGGTGCATGCTTGCTTACTGATACCTCCAGATGTAATGGAGCCATCCTTATTGTGGTTAGAGCTTTAGCTTTTTTCCTGAAATGAAAAGTAAGAATGTCTGCTGTGAGACTTCTCTACCACGAGGATTAAACAACTGCTTATATTTCAGGACATGAATAGACTGTCTCATAACAGGTTACAGAGTTCACAACAGCCTATGTTTGAGAGACACAATGGACCTTCACTCTCACAGTTAGCAGCCTTGTAGGAGTGTGTTAGCTATGTGATTAGAATAAGATCACAGCAGTCATATAGCCCAGCACTGAAACCCCTGTATCACTGTATCATAGTCTCTTTTTCTATAGTTTCTTTTAAACCGAACCACGTACATTTTTCAGGGTTCCCACATGTCCTGGAAAAGCTGGTCATTTAGAAACTTGTTTTTCAGTCATGGAATCACCTGGAAACTGATTAAAATGACCAAATATCCTGGAAATAATCTGTTGTCCTGGAAAAGCCCCTCACTCAGATAGCCTGTGTTAACCTGTGTGCGTATTTTGTATGAAATTCAACTCTTGGTTGGATAAACTAGATGAGACATCAAAGCGGGTTTACCAGATGGAAAATGGAACTGACTTGCAGTGATCTTTTTCAGTATGCTTATATACCTGTTTGTAAGCAAGTGCTGTCCTGTATTGTCAAGAAAAACCCCAAAAAATGATGTGATAGAAAAGAGTGGGAACCCTCATACCAACACTCTTTCTCTGTGTCGCAGTTCCTCCAGTGATTGTCAAAGAGTGGAGCAGCGGCAAAGCCAAGTCGGCCCTGACTCCGGAGCTGGTTCCAGCCCTGTGTTTCCGGGAGTGGACCTGCCCCAACCTGCGGCGGCTGTGGTTGGGTCGTGCCAGCGAGGACCGCTCCAGGAGAACCAGGGCCTTCCTGGCCTGCCTACGCTCTGACTGCCCAGCCCTCCTCAACCCAGCACAGGTCCCACAGCATCTGCTGCTCATGTGCTGCGTGCTCAGGTATACTGTGTGTGTGGGTGGGTGTTTGGGTGGGTGTGTGTGTGTGTGGTCCTTTAATACAGTGTGAGGCAGGAACTCCTACAGCTGAAATGATGGGAAACCGTGATTGGCATTTTTCTTTATTTTCTGACATTTTACAGACAAAACAAGTATCAATTAGGGAAATAAAAATTACTACTAAATTAATACTCTTTAGACTGCATATTTTCTCGGTACACTGCACAGTGTGTACAGTTACATCAGCTGTGTTGAGCTTCAAGTTATTTTATTAGCAGCAGCTCTCGTTCTTCAGAGAATTAGCTCATTAAAATTACAAAAAATGGTCCAAAAGAAACAGCCGGCGATGGAGCTCATAGCTGATATAGTCGCCCAATCACCCAACCCTATACTGAGTGCACTATTCTAGTTTCAAAATGCAACAGCGGAATGAAGGAATGAGGCAGTGTGTGATGAAATGGGTCTGGGGGATACAGGGGAGACTGACTGACCTCCACTCAGTGTAACATGCACAGCGTTTGTAGAGCTGGTAGTCAGAGCTAACCCACCATGAGACGCTTCTATCAGGCTCACTGTTTCTCTACTGGAAAGGTTTGGAGTCAGGTGGAGCTTTGACTGTCGCTAAAGCATATTTGTGGCCCTTAGAGAGAGTCGCTGTGTGGGCACCTGAGTTTCTGTTTTTAGTTCAGACGTTTGGAGCATCAGTACACTGTAGTTCTGTGTTCGTGTTCTAAAGTGAGCTCTGTTTTCCTTCTCTCTCAGGTATATGATGCAGTGGCCTGGGGGAAGGATCCTCCAGAGACATGAGCTAGATGCCTTTCTGGCTCAGGCTGTTTCCAGCCAGCTCTACGAACCCGACCAGCTACAGGAGCTCAAGGTAAGACTCCACTCCTCGCTCCCTCATGGTTGGATTATCATTGGTCTGGGATTTCTCTACAGAATACAAAAGTCTCTGCACAGCTTTCATTTTATTTCTAGTTTCCTGATAGATAGATAGATAGATAGATAGATAGATAGATAGATAGATAGATAGATAGATAGATAGATAGATAGATAGATAGATAGATAGATAGATAGATACTTTATTTATCCCGAGGGAAATTCAAGTATCCAGTAGCATACAAAATACAAAACATACATTAGGCTAAAATTTAAATCCCTAACCTTAAGAATAGAATTAGAAATAAAATAGAAGATAAAATATAACGTATTTTTTATATATATATATAGCTACAATAAACGGTGCAAACAGTAAACAGTGCAAATGGATGTGCAAATACAGATAGAAATTGTCTATTATCTATTGTCCTCTCTGCCTTTACTGGGAGCTGTTGTACAGTCTGATGGGGGGACGGAAGAGTTTTTGAGTCTGTTGTTGGAGCTGGACTGGGACAGCAGTCTGCCACTGAACACTCTCCTCTGCCTGGTGAAGGTGTCGTGCAGAGGGTGGTGGGCGTTGTCCAGTGTGGACAGCAGTTTGTCCAGGGTCCCTTTGTGAGGAATGCATCCTGAATCTCAGTGGTACAGCTGCTGGACATCTTAAGACCTTTGCACACCAAGTCTGTATTTTTCGTCAAAGTTTAAGTATTAATACAACCTCACATTGTGCCCATCATCCTGTCCGTCACCAGAGCGTGTTGTCTGCCCGACATTGTGTATTTTGTCCTTAAAAAGGAAGCAGAACTGAGTGTTTTTCCTCTGACTGACTGACAGACTTCCGGCCTGGTGCCACAATGTTGATGCATGTAATTTAATCCAAAGTCTCCACGCAGTATTTTATTTTGAAAATTTACCAGCTTCTCTGTGCTGTTTATGCTAGGTCTGTCTACTCTGTGCTGCTTGACCCGAGTGGGTCTTCTTCTGGGAGGCACCGCAGCACTTCTGGTGGAGTTTTTAGCATTGTCTATAACAGGCGCAACCAACTCCGGTGACCGTGGTGGAGCTGGAGTGCGTTGTGCCTGTGACCGGTGGAATTTGGGGTTTTAGAAACTTCTATTTCACACCCGAAAAGAAAAAAATAAATAAATGATGATGACAGCACACAGTCAGGAGGGAGATTGACAGTGTGGAGTTGTTGTGGCCGCGGTGAGCAGAGAGGAACCTCCAGAGGAGAGAAGCAAAGGAGGAAATGAGAAAGACAGAGCGACAGCAGCATCGGGCTTCGCAGGACCCGACAGTTCAACTTCCCTTTGCTCTCGACACCTTGGACCCAGTGTTTCCTTTTTCTGCTTTCAAGTGAGAGGACAACACAATCTTCCTCATTGGTTGACGTCTAATATTGAAAATGTCACAACAAAAAGGACAACAGATCACGTCGGGCTTAGGGTTAAAAAACGCATCAGAAAAATACAGACTTGGTGTACAAAGGCTTTTACTACACTCCTTTTTAGTGTCTTTATTTGTGCCCACATACCACGAGTTCATGATTCACAACTTCACCTCTTCTTCTTCTTCTTCTTCTGCTGCTGCTGCTGCTGTTCGTCTCTGGGAGCCGCCGACAGTTTAAATATGCTGTGATTTTCACATTTGTCCGTTATGTGTCTGTTAGGTGGAGAAGGTGGATGCCCGCGGTGTGCAGCTGGCTTCCCTCTTTATGGCCGGCGTTGACACGGCGCTGTTCATCAATGATGTGTGCGGCCAGCCGTTGCCATGGGAACACTGCTGTCCCTGGGGCTTTTTTGACGGCAAACTGTTCCAGAGCAAACTGGCCCGGGCCGCCCGCGACCGAGCTGCCCTGCTGGACATGTGCGAGGGGCAGGTACGGACCTGTGTGTGGTGTGTGTGTGTTTTATGGGTAGAAATTAACTGAGGATATGATGGATGTGTGTGTGTGTGTCTCTTTTAAGTAAGAGTTATCCATCCATTAGCTACCGGCTCATGCTTTTGGAGGGTCGCAGTGGGATGGAGCCGATCCCAGCCACAACCACCCCAGACAGATCAATTACATGGCTTACAGTCAAAAAAAAGGTTCCTAAATTTAAATAAATTCTGAACCTTTTTTGGCTGTAATTTAAGTAATAACTTATTTATTATTTTAAAAAAAGCAATGCAGCAGCTGTATCTAATCCAAAAACTGGATTCATACGATAGAAGCAGAAATATTTTCGAGGCTGTTTTGGAGCCCTTCTCCATCCTACTGTGAGCAACTGTGATCTGATTATATGCCACACTCGGCATAACTTAATACAGTATTTTGTCTGGGAATAGAAGCATCCAGATTGCAGCTGCAGGTTGTGCAGCGACAGGACGGCTCCCCAAAAACATCTCAATCCGTGATGGCTGGCTGTTTAGAAAGTTTAGAAAGCGCTTTGATTTGATGTGCAGAAGAGTTTTCTATAAACGGAACATTTTAAACATCAGTATTGTAGACGAGCGCCAGTAAGATTATTGGGAAAGAGCAGAAACAACTGGGATGTTTACTGTATATAAAACACAAGTGGAACAAAAAGCCAGACAAATTGTGTCTGATACTCCTCATCCTGTTTAATGAATTCATAAATTGCCTCTGGAAGAGTCGCTCACATTTACACAGAGTCTTTAATACCAAATGCCATAACTTTGTTCAGTTCATAAACACATTTTACACCTGAACTATTGTTGTCTGCACTGTGCGTGTTGAGTTATTAATTTATTATTGCCTCCTATTGTAATTTACAATATGTTTTAATTATCCTGTGCAGCCAAATTTCCTCATTAGGTAGAATTCACACGCGTCCTGGAAAACCTGGACATTTACAGACTAGTTTTCCTGTCATGAAAACTCCTGGAAATTGATTAAAATGACTAAATATCCTGGAAATAATTCCTGTGTTCTCCTGGATTGATAATCGATCGGTTTTATTGTAGCTGATAATGTTCCCCACTCAGTCACAGTCCTCTTTCCTCTGTGCAGGAGGAGCTGGTGTCCAAGGTCGAGAAGATGCGTCAGGCAATCCTCGAGGGCATCAACCTGTCCCGCCCTCCTCCACCTCCCCCTCCTCTGCCACCTCCTGCCTTCCTGCCCCCCGCCATGGTGCCCCCTTTCTACCCCATGCCTCCACTCTACCCACCTCGCCCCATGGGCGGTATGCCACCTCATCATCACCCACATCATCCGCATCACCCTGCGCAGCACAGACCCAGAGCCTTCCCAGGTACAGAGACACTTCTGAATGTTTCTCTCTTTGTCCTGATTTCATACTCACTCACTTTAAGCAGCTCTTCAGTCTGTATTGTGCTCTCGTTGGGAAAATGATGAAAAAGTATATTTAAAACTAATCTCTAAGTCTTCTGTATTCTTGTATGTTAGCTGGCAGTTTACAGTACGATAGTATGTAGTTCATACTATATACCTGTGGTTCCCAATCTGGGGTTCGGGAGGGCGAGCCCTTCTTGATTTTAAGGGTTGTAAGAAAATGTACTTATATATCAACATTTTGTTCATTTCTGTGAAGAAAACGAAATTAAATTGTTATTTTTAAACTTTGAAAAGCTGAGCACACGGATCCATCACTCTCTGATAAACAGCCTGATGAAAGTTCAAACAACCAGAGAGCTGATAGAACAATGAGAAGAAAACACTAAATCTGTCAAAAAATAAGTCTGTTAATTCTTTATGATTGTTAATAACTAAAGAAAAGAAATAATTCAGACAGAGAACTGCATAAAAGATCTCGGATCAATATTCACAGAAAAGAATCTGCTATTATTGTGTGTTCACTGTTTGGGTTCATTGTACAGTTTATCAGTTGTTCTCCACTGTTGTTGTTATTAAATATAATGTGAAATATCTGTAAAATATGTCACTTAATGAGTCGTCAGTTCACTTAAAAACAGAAAAAGGGTTGGATCCACTGTTGTATACAGTTCATAGGTCGTTGGGGTTTGTGGGGGGGGAGCTGTAGAAACCTGCCTCAGTTGTAACTTGTTTTTCTGCAGGCATCCAGTCCATCCCCCCTCAGGGAGGGAAACTGGAGATAGCCGGCATGGTTGTCGGCCAGTGGGCTGGAAACAAACCAGTCCGTGGGAGAGGGGGGTTCAACATGCAGGTGGTGTCAGTGGGAGCGGGGAGAGGGTGAGTACGACGACCATCTCTACTCACTGCAGCTAATGACGGTCCGGCCTGTTAATCCACCGGCTTTCCAGAGCTGTAAAAACATTATATATGCAGTTATTAATACAACAGTTCAGTCCATACTGGAAACACTGACATATCATTTAGTCATAGTGATTAGCATTAGCACGCATTAATATTAATATCTGTTCCCTCAATGGCAAACACGCTGTTGTTTCTTAGGGCCAGAGGCAATAAGCTCAAAGAAAAGAGAAAGAAAAGACTTCCTCCTCCTCAGCAGCAGAGCACAAATATGTCTGCAAGTCATCGCAATTACCGGCAATACCTGCAGATGAATACGAGCCAACAGCCTCGGAGAGCTCGCTAACAAAGCACATTTAAGAAACACCTTCCACTTGATTATGTATCAGTATTGATTGCAAAGCACCCCGCAGGGCTTCTGCACCGCTTCTTTGTACGAGTGGGAATGTTTGGCAATCAAACAGTTTGATTCTGCAGAGTAACTGAACTCGTCTTTATTAAACTCCAGAAACTACCAGAAAAACACCAGCAGAGGAAAGTTTTTACATTAAAGGCTGAATGCGTCAATCTTACTGAGCCACATTTATAATGGAGTTTATTTTGCTGCCTGTTTATGATCATAAATACACATTTACATCTACAACATCTACAGCCTTTTATAGATATCTGTGTCCATTTATCTGCTGTGTTTCTGCTCAGTGCATCCCTAATTACATTAATGTTATGTTATAAAAACCTTTTTGACTCTTCGCTGTCGGTTGAGAGTGTGTATTTGTTTGAAGAACTTTGAAGTGAACATCCAACATTGTGCAAGCATCCAGCTAAGCTAACTAACTTTACATTTAACAGGAGATACTTTACTGTCCATCAGGAAACTCTGTAAATCACAGAGTCAGAGAAAGACCAGAAAACATGACAGCGACTGTAATTATTTAGAGAAAAGTTACATAATGTTGCTTTAATTCTGCAGACTGCTGATACTTGTTGTGTTTCTTCCTCACAGGAGGGGTAAAGAGATTCCAGCGAAAGTAAGGGGAGTGAAAAAGGCCCCCGCCAACCGGACACAGGTACGACCCGAGCAGCAGACACAAAGCTCCTACAAGGGTTCGCACACATCCTGGAAAACCTGGAGATTTAGAGACTAGTTTTCCAGTCGTTGGAAACACCTGGAATTTTATTAAAATGACCAAAAAACCTGGAAAATATTTAATGTTTTATTGTATTTAATAAATTCTACTTGGTTTGATCTGTTACTTCTGGGCTGAGGCCGTAATGTTACTAACTGTAGTCAGCTCACTTCATCATGAACCTGCACCGTTAAAAAGAGTCAATATTAGTACAACAGCTACATTTTATGACGTTTGGGAGCAACTGCTGTCCTCGATTGTCGATTTAAAAACTCCTGCAAAATGAGAAAACTCTGTCCGAAATCACCAGACAACATCGCAGCTTTAACTTCCCTCTTTGTCTGTCTGTCTGTCCTCCCCCAGACGTCGTCACCCCCCCTGTCCAGCTCTCCCCCAAAGCCCTCAGAGGAGGCGGGCTCCACGCCAGAGGTTGCGACTCAGCAGCTGAACGGCAGCTCAGCAGCCTCCGCCATCGGCCAGCCCTTGGAGCTGGCCCCCCTGGCCCAGCCAATCCCGTGTGCCTTAGCCAGCAGAGACAACCAATCAGAGGGGGTGGAGGTGGAGGCCCCCTGTTGCCTTGACGACTGCCCGTCAGACGGAGCACTACAGAAGGAGGAGTGATTGCGTCCCTCCCAGGATGCACTGCTCTGAGAGAGTTCTCTGTGTTCGACTGCCTTTCCCTGTTTTTGTAGCCCCGCCCTGCTAGCTGTGCACATTATCACATGGAGCAGGAAGTGAAGCGAGGCTCCTCCTCCTCCCCCTGCTGCTCCATGTGATTGGCTAAAGCAGTTAGCCGTTACTTCCTGTTTAGTTTTTCTCATGTGGTTTTATTTGTTTTATGAAGAGAGGTTTTCTCCATGAGTCTGTAAGCGCCCCACCCCTCAAAAATCCTCAACACCTCCCTCCCCGCACTCAGAGTAAAATAAGCTTGAAGCCCCCGCCCCCCCCCCCCCCCCCCCCCCCACCCTCATTATGACCCGCCACTTAAACGAGCCCCGTTAGTACGTATGGGTGTCTGTACAGTTTGAATTACTTACTCTGTGTTTTTAATGGTCCCATTGTTTGAATCTCTGCACGCAGATGTTAAGCTCGCGGTTACGGTGACAGGTTGGATGTGGTTTCCACGGTTACAGCATCTAAGGCCTGGTCGCCGTGGTCGGTAGTTGCGTGTGTTTAATGCGGTTTGTTGCCATAGCCATCTCGTGTGAGGTTTGTCTTACGTGGATCCAGAGAGCCGTTCAGACTCTGGATGTGCAGTGACCCCCCCCAAACTCCGGCAGCGCTGCCGAACACACGGTGTTAGTATACTTACTAGCAACGAACCCCCCTTTATTGATTGATCGATCGATCACAGGAGCACTACTGCACCACCATGGTATCAGCGTGCTGTCTTACTTTGACCTATGTAGCGTAGCCGAGTGCTTAGCTAAGAGACCCCATGAATTTATGCACCTTAAGCCCCAAAGTATGCAAGATATCATCCTGCTCCTCCAAAAGAATTATTATATTACACCCCCCCCGTCCCCGTCCCTTCCTCCCAAAGCTTTGATTGTATTATCCCAAGTGAAGCACTTAATGTTGTATTTAAATATAAAATTGAACAAGCCCCCTCTATATACAGGTGAACTGACGGTCTGTGAGGGGGTCCCCCCCCCCCCGCATGAGTTAAATCATTATGTAGAACATTTAAAGGTAGAGATCTATTCGAGAGACGTCAGAATGTGAACAGAGTGGTTTCAGACAAAGAAGCACTTTGTTTTAAAAAAATGTTAAACCACACTGGACAGTCCTCTACCAGGTGATACAGACAAACTCTGAGGCACCTTCTGGAGTTAAGGCCAAAAAGAAAAGAATAATGCTGACCAGCAAAAGATGGAAATGAATGAGAGGATTTGGGTAACTGCTGCCAGGCAGGAGTTCCCTTCAGACTGGCCTCACGTTCAATCAAGAACTTTGCAATGAAGCTGAAAGGACTCCCGATGTCGACGATTCCTGGGAATCATTTCAGATTTCTAAAAAGTTATTTCCAAAGTGTATTTTAATAAAGGCTCGCCGACTGAGGCGGCCAGTGATATAAAAAGGGGCGTGGCAACAAAGCCTCATATATCCCTCCGCCCCCCGGGTGGTGATTGAGCAACTGTTGTCACGACGATAGCCCAACACAGAGAGCTGTTGCCCCGCAGAGCTCTAGTGTGTCACTTTAGACCAGCAGGAAGCACTTCCCTGCCCTGAAGCACCTCGGCCGAACACGGCGGAGGCTTTATGGGTGGGATCACATGACAGGAGACAGAGAGAGAGAGAGAGAGAGAGTGAGAAAGAGAGAGAGTGAGAGGCCTCATGGCGGACCGAGTGTGCCGCTCACAATCTGAGACTTCTGAGATAATGAATTGTTTTATTAGAGCACTTATGTTTGTAGAGAATGAGATGTGTCCCCCCCCCCCATAGTAGATTTCATCTGACTACGGAAGAATACAAGGACCCACTAGTGGTAGCACAGCAGTAGAGCAACAGATAACTGCCTGAGAGATGCTCGCCATGAACATTATAATCTCTATAAACTTACTGAGAGAGGCTGAAATGAGCTCACTATGTTAAAAAACAAAAAGTCAACAAGAAGCACCTTATTTTCTTACTCTGTTGATGACTTGTGACTCTACCGTGTGCCACAGAATTGACGTGGAAAAAGCTCTTCTGAAACGCCATTGTGAAGGAATAAACCCTGACTATATATATATAAATGTAAGTGTTAATGTAGTCGCGTCAGACATCCCCTCAGTTATGAACTCAACCATTACAGTGAAACGCTGACAGTTCACCCAGCCAATGAGCGTAGGCCTACGCTCATCACCGCGGGGGCCGCCGCCACCGCCGCGCCGCCTCCGCCGCCACCGTCTCTTAACACCAAATGAAAAATCAAGAGGTTCGGACTCGTTAGCCGTTATTGGGTTAGAGAGTAAAGCGCTCGAGTGCTGTAGGTGTTCATAGGTTAAGAGTAGGTAACAGCGTCGGGCTTTAACACAGGACTGTTAATACAGACACCGAGACTAGGCTAGAGAATATAGCTCCACTGGCCGAAATACTACGTCTAGAATTACTAGGAAGTCATATACTTAACCGCTTTCAACTTTTGACATTAGTACAAATACGTGTATCGCAAACAGTACATTGTTAGAAGATGGCTTTTATCTGCGGCGAGCCAGAGTGTGATCCGGTATAACGATGCCCTCTCTCGATTCGCTCGCCAGACACCACACACACACACACACACACACTCACACACACACACACACACACACGTACGTATTCAGTTGCATTTGTTACCAGCAGCGTTCTCTCTGCTTTAACGTGCTGAAGTGATTTTGTGCAGTTCCCAGTGGAGTGGTCGTCAGTTCATCAGAGATCATTTGGTAACACTTTCTGCTGATTATATGGAAGAAAACAGAAACATCCCACATCTTCAAGGTTTTTTTTTTGTTCTTTTTGTTTTTAGTTTTTTCTGCATGGACAGGATTTTTAAAAAGTACACGTTTAGAAGGTGTCCGATAGGCACAGAAACAACCATCTATACCACACACACACACACACACACACACACACACACACACACACAATACATAGATGTTAAACCCTGAGTTACACAGTAGCTAGTTATGGAAAAAAAAAAACACAATACATGATGTAGTGTCCCTCTCTTGTCCTTGTCTGTTTTAGTTCGATAGATATTTGATCAGTGATTTTTATGCTTGTTAATCCTAACCGCCCCCCCCCACCTTGCCCACCACCACCACTCCTGCTATGACACTTTTTTCTCCCCCCTTCCTTCCTCTCTCTACACACCCACAAACTGTCTTTTTCTCGCCCTCCAAACTGTCCACATAGAGCACATTCAGACACACACACACACACACACACACACACACACACAGATTCTCATTAAAAACACACACTTTTACACACAGGTTCCCCCTCCCCTCCCTCCCCCATTTCAGTTCTCTCTTCCACTCTTACCACCTCCCTCTCTGCCTCTCCTTTAGCCCTCCTAGGACCGTTTCTATTGGCCGTTTTTATTTTATTTGTTGTTATTTTTCTCTTTTTATCTCTTCGGGCTGCCCCGCCCCCTTAATCAACCCAACTAACAGTAAAGGTTATATTAACGTTGATAATCAGTTTCTGTATGTATCTAGCCAGAGTCTGGAAAAAAAAATCAGAAAAAAAAAATCAAAACGGTTTTATTCAATTGTGCAAATGTGTTTTTTCTTACTATTTTTAATGTTATTACATCTTCTAATCTAATCCTTCTACCATTGCTTCAGTTAGTACTGAAATACGCTTAGCCAACCTAGAGATTTGAACTGTAATGATTGCGATTTTCCTTACCTGTATTTTATATGGCATCTTTAGACCACCGTTTATTATGTACGTAAGTAAATATTGCCCGTTTATTCGAATTGAAAGTCGTCGTCTGCACTATGTATTATGATTCTCATAATATCTCCGCCCCCCCCCCCGATAACTATTTTGTGGTCGACTCATTATCAATCGAAGCTGAACTCTGCGCCCTTGCACAAAGCAGCGAAACATCTCTTGTAAACACCTGAGAACCAAAGTAACACCTATCACCCCCCCCATAAAGCCCTATAAAGCCCCCCCATAGTCACCCCACCCCCCCCGACGTCGATGGTTTGCCCCCCCACCCCCCACCCGCACCCCCTGAGTAACAAGTTTTCTGATGATTATATATATTATGACATTACAGCACGTGTGATTTATCTGACAGGTCTGTGAGGTAGCGGCGTTTCTTTCGGCGCCGTGGTTGTCGTGGAGACGCAGACAGACGTGGGGAAGGAAGGAAGGAAGGACAGTGTGTTTGTGTAGGTAGGCAAAGGGTTTCAGGCATTGTGGGTAAAATTCACCGCTCCCCGCTTTGCTCGCTCGCGCCCTTTTGTAACCTCCTCGCCGAGCTGAACCGAGGTTGCGTGAACCACCGCACGCGTCCCCCCCAACCCCCAACTCCCCTCCCTCCCCCCCCACCCTGCTTCAGATCTACACTAAATACACAGGAAAGAGCGACGGATTCGCTTCCTGTCGCGTCGGGGTTTTGGCGCCCTCTTTTTGCATTTTTCTTCCATGTGATTGTTGTGCTCTCTCAAACTTGCCTTTAACTTCCCAGACTCGGATTGAAAGAGCGACTCGTTGCTTCGCCGAGTCTCTTCGTGTTGTTGGCGTGGAGGCTGCGGAACGGATGGACATTCCTCTAAGCGCACATCTGAGATTAGTCGGCCTCCCCAGTGGATGTCATGTGGAATTATTGATCTTTATGGTGACGAGATTAGTCTGTAAATGAGGAACTGATTAATGTGCGACCTTTACTTTCATTAAAGGAAACGTGATGGAGTTGCAGGTTTTCAGTTGGCTGCGTTTCTTTTGGAGCTGCAACGATTTAACAAAATATATCAGAAACGGTTTTTATATTCAGACTCAGGAAATTATGAAGGCGTTTTCTTCAGGTTTCTGTCTTTTTTTTTTTTTTAGACAAGACGATTAATCAATGATTAAATAACTGTCAGTTACAACCCTGATTTCTTTTTACCGTAAACTCTACTTTGGTCTTTGGACTTTCCATAAAGAAAACAAACGGTTTATCTCGATACTGGAAATTGCGATGGACCTGTTATCGACTTTTAATGAGTCCCTTCAGGATTCTACGGGCTTTTTTGGGAGATTGTTGCTGCCTAAAATGCCTAAAAGCAGCTTTTCTAAAGAATAATTAAATGCCCGTTGTCGTGTTTTCAGGCATTTTATTGCAGATGGAACTGAAAAATTGCAAAAACAAACTGCATAATTAGTTAAAAATCAAAGGCAACTTTGGATTGTTCCAAGTAACCTCACCAAGAAGCACAATGATTGAGGATAATTCCCAGATGGATTGACTCCTGGAGGGACTGGTTATTATAGAAAACATCGTACAGATTAATCAGAAATGTAAACAATCGTTGCAGCCCTGAAAGACTGCAGTCTCCTTAACAAACAAACAGCCCATAAAGTGTCTTGTGTAAAGCGACGGGAAGGCATAACAGCAACACAAACAAATATCTCAGCTGAAGTGTTAACGGAGGAAAGTTCACCGTCTCTTCCGTGACCTCCGAAACGATATCCCGCCTCACTGCCTACGCAAATGGGAGCGTCTCTGAAGAGCTCGACAATGTAAAGAGAACCCAAAGTCCCAGAATAGAAGTGTACTATGTAGTGTTTGTAGACGTTCAACAGTGTTATTGTCTGTCATACAGAAAATGTGGAAAGGAATCATCCGTTGTGTTGTACCTGTTCTGATCTATTTGCAGGATTCTCACAGCATTTTGTCCAGTTTGAATAAAGGTCCCTATTCTGTCTGTCTCTCTCTACACTGCCACTCCCCCCCTCAGAAGCCCCCTCCCACACAACCTCCCACAAGCTCCAGTATAATCCCCCAACCTCCCCTCATGGTTGACTTCCCAGTAAAAAGGGGGGCTCATGACGCTCTTTGTGGGCCATTTCTTGTCACGTTTGGTCAATCAGCCACAAGTGTACCATCGCATGTACTTCCAGACCCAAAAGTACCTGTGCAGCGAAAAAAAGGGTTCAAATTTATCCATTAATATTATTGTTATAGAGATATTATCATCATCATTATTGCTGTTATAATTATGGTTGGTATAATTTGTCATCATTGTTAGCATTATGGAAGCACCAGACTGTTTGTGGAAAGACGAGAAAAAGAAAGCTTTGTTATTTTTATTTTTATTTCTTTTTATTTTTTAATTTGTCTGGCTGTTGGTGGTCTGATCTCACAGAGGGAGGGGAGGAATGGTTCAGAAAGAGACAAAAGATGGCAGTCATGTTTGTACTGGTTGGGAAATGACTTACAGTGCTGAAATAAAATTTATTCTTTTAGTAAAAAAAGTATTTTGTTGTGTCCAGTGTCTTGATTTTTAGATTTTTAAGGAAAAGATGGAAACTAAGAATGAGAAAATAATAAAAAGTGAGTTAAATGTATTAATAAAGTAATAAATAGATAATAAAATACAATAAAACATCATTAGAATATTAATGAAAGCACAGATCATGTGTATTATTGTCCTGTAAAGTTAATTTATTTTTACACTGGACAATATTTTATATATTTATTTAACTATATATAAAGGCTCCATCAAACATACCTGTATATAAATATATAAATATAAAAGGTGTATAATTATAATATAACTCTTATTTTCTGTTTCTATTACAGCTTACAACTCTCGGACTTCAAGTCTCGTTCTGGATTCAAATCTCGAGATATTTCCGTCCATAAAGAACACAGGCAGGAAAGATGGCGGCGGTGGCAGGACGTTGATGCGTTCCCGCCACTCAGAAACAACGGAGTCAATAAAAGAACCGCGCAACGTGTCAAACCGCAGAGAGACAGAATATAAACTTACTACTTTCATTATTGTTGTGTTATAAAGCGGAACGATGTTAAACGGAGGCACATTAATAAAGACGACCTCAATCATGTCCCGCCCCACTCCGCCTCTGATTGGTTTACCCAGATATCTCAGCCTAGCTCTAACCAATCACAGCCCTCAGATCTAAAAGTAACCAATCACATGCGGAGGGGGGCGGGACATGACTTTATTTTAAATATAACTTTATTTTAAATATAACTTTAAAAACAACATTAAAGCGTTTGTACAAAAGGCTTTAAACTATTAAATTAAAGAAAAATAATAAATAAAGGATTATAAATTATACATATTAATCATTTTAAATGTTTCCATTAAACATTTCACCGGTCAGTTTAATGACAGAAAAAATATTAATATTAATATTATTAATAATAATAACAGTTATTATTAATAATAGTAACTGTTATTATTAATAATAACAGTTATTATTATTAATAATAACAGTTATTATTAATAATAATAATAACAGTGTATGAAGCCCACAGAAAGAACAGTTCATATATCAATGTCATCTCGTTTCTCAATGTTTTGACTTAATGTCTCAAAAATAATTAAAAACGTTTATTAATATAAACCTCATTCATTTTAATTACTTACAGAATCTTTTTTTTCCGTCCCTTTGGCAGAAACGGGCTTCCGTAGTTGTTCGGAGGCGTTCGGAGACGTTCGGAGCCGCTCGGGTTTTTCCGGACACACCTCTCGTGATACGACCGTGACGTAGCGAGGCCTCGTTCTGGGGCGTCGGGTCACGTGACTTTTGGCGTGGTGAAAGCGAGGCATCGAAACATCGCTGCGATACTTTAACCGTTAACGGAAAAAGCCGCGAAAGGTCGATACCGGGCGGGCACGAGCGAGTCTGCGCCGACCGTTAACGTCGCTCCCGGTACAGACCCGGAAGGAGCCCGGTCCCGGTACCGGGGGAGGACGGAGCGGAGCGGGCCGGTGAGATCTGACAGCCGCCGGTCGAGAACCGCCAAATCTGTTACCACTGCTAAGCTAGTTCCAGAGCTACAAGCTACAAGCTACAAGCTACAAGCTACAAACAGCAGCAGCTAACGGCAGCTAGCTCCTGGGGCTCAGTCCTGTTGGATGTGGTCAATGCCCGGTCGGTGGGTCGGTGGTCGGTGGTCGCTGCTTGGTCGCTGCTTGGTCGGTGGTAGGTGCTCGGTCGGTGGTAGGTGCTCGGTCGGTGGTCGGTGGTCGCTGCTTGGTCGGTGCTCGGTCGGTGGGTCGGTGGTCGGTGCTCGGTCGGTGGTCGGTGGTCGGTGCTCGGTCGGTGGTAGGTGCTCGGTCGGTGGTCGGTGCTCGGTCGGTGGTCGGTGGTCGCTGCTTGGTCGGTGCTTGGTCGGTGGTCGGTGCTTGGTCGGTGGGTCGGTGCTCGGTCGGTGGGTCGGTGGTCGGCTGCTTGGTCGGTGGTAGGTGCTCGGTCGGTGGGTCGGTGCTCGGTCGGTGGGTCGGTGGTCGCTGCTTGGTCGGTGGTAGGTGCTCGGTCGGTGGTCGCTGCTCGGTCGGTGGTCGGTCGGTCGGTGGTCGGTCGGTGGTCGGTGGTCGCTGCTTGGTCGGTGGTCGGTGCTCGGTCGGTGGTCGGTGCTCGGTCGGTGGTCGGTCGGTGGTCGGTGGTCGGTCGGTGCTCGGTCGCTGACTGTGTTTGTTTTGTTGCTGAAGGTTCGGGCAGCGGAGACCGAGGAGGTCTCATGAACACCCAGCATGCACCGGGACATTGATGATTATTATTGTTGTTGTTGTTATGTTGTTGTTGTTGTTGTGTTGTTGTTGTTGTTATGTTGTTGTTGTTGTTGTGTTGTTGTTGTTGTTATGTTGTTGTTGTTGTTGTGTTGCAGCTGTACAGAGTAGACCCGCTGTCTGTAAGACGAAGCATCGACGCCGCCTGAAGAGTTTTACACTTGGAAATGTCTGAATGTTATCTTTTATATATTTATATAAATTATCTGCTAATGAGTTAAAATATCTGATTATTGATCCTAACCCTCCTTCCTCTCCTTAGATATCCCTCCTCCTCCTCCTCGTATATTTCCTTCTATCTCGGAGAGCATTTTAGTTCGCCTCGCTATGAGCCCTGTAAACCGCCCTTCGTCTCGTTGGGATGTTCTTCGTCTCGTTGGGATGTTCTTCGGCTCGTTGGGATGTTCTTCGTCTCGTTGGGATGTTCTTCGTCTCGTTGGGATGTTCTTCTCCTCGTTGGGATGTTCTTCTCCTCGTTGGGATGTTCTTCGGCGAGCAGCAGATAAACAGGTTGCTTTAGGTTGCTCCGTCAGAGGTCACGTGACGGAGATACGTTGGCTTTACAATGTCGTGGACAGGAAGTAGACTACGACAGTCATTCATTTCATTGGTCGCCTCCTCTACTAACTAACTACCACATTTATTTTCTGTTGTGTATTAAAGGTTTAACCCTGAGGAGGAGGAGCAGCAGGAGGAGCAGCAGGAGGAGCAGCAGGAGGAGGAGGAGGAGGAGGAGAAGAAGAAGGGGAGCTGTGGGATGAGGTAGTAGTTTGTATAGTTTTAGGATCACACCAGATCTGGGAGATAACTATACAGCCTACTGTCTTTCTCACGGCAACCAAACCATCACCCCCCCCGGCCTGTCAAACGGCTTACGATCAGTTGCCACGGCGACTGAAGCTGCTCTGTTGCCGTTGGCGACCGACGGTGCTCCATTATTGCATCCTCAGCATTGGTTGCGTTCTGCTGTAAGTTTAAACTTCTGATCAATAACAACAAACAGGAAGTCACAGCCAGTAGAGACCTGATTTATTGATATATTTCAGTATTGATCGAGCTCACTACGATGCAGATTTAGCTCCCATTTGTTCTGGAAAACCTGGAAATTTAGAGACTAGTTTTCCAGTCAAGTGACGAAATATCCTGGAAATGTTTTATTGTATTTGAGCCTCAGATTGTAATAAGATAATCTTTAAATACCAGAATATAAAAGCTTTATAGTGATTCTTTTTATCCAGAAACAACAGTTATTGCTCTTTAAATCTGCAGTTACTCTGTACAGATTCGCTGTGGGATGGATTTGCACTGGTTGTGTGTTGTTGCGGCGTTCCCGTGGCGACGTGTCTGTCGCCGTGCTGTGCTGAGGTAGTAAGTTGTGTTGTTGTGGGGGGGTCGGGATATTGCAAACCCCTGTTCTGGAGATACAACTATACAACTTACTGCCTTCCACAGTGCGGCAGCGTAATGCACCGCGACCCAGCCTCACATCCAGGCCTCGCTGTGTGTGTGTGTCTACTGTCTTTATTGGAAGTCGATGGATTTTATTGATTAATGGTAGAAAGATTTAACATTTTAAATGCTGTATTTTTTAAATATAAAATAAAGGATATCTAACTAAATATTGTCTCTGTGCTTTACTATATAACATTTGTTTAGTTATTTTATTATTTCTGACTGTGAGGATTAAATATTTGTCAGTGTGTGTGTGAATCTACAGGACTTTTATTTTGTAAACCACAGGAACTTCCTAACCGCCTCCTGAAGCATCAGTTGGTCGCCTGAGCTGACCTTGATGAGCTGCTCTGATTGGACAACGCCCCTCGGGCTGCAGCCAATCAGTGGACGCCGGGAGGGGGCGTTCCCTGAAACGCCCATCGATTGGTCTAATCGTGCGGGAGTGGGCGGGGCTGGGTCCACGCTGTGATCAAAGAGTAGTTGCAGTGAGAGAGGTCTCACTCTGTCCGAGTTTCAGTCCACCGAGGAGCAGATTAATATTAAACATCAGCCTTAAAGTTCAGGTACAGTAAGGTTGTTTCTCCACAGATGGAGCAGAGTTATTTATATATTGTTATATATTGTAATTATTATTATTATTTATTATAAAGTCTTTGTTTAGCAACTGTAATGCAACTAATTTCCCCCCAGGGATCAATAAAGTATGTCTGATCATCTCATTAGTGTTTTGTATTTTTCATTATTTCTTCATTTTGTTTCAAATGTTTTATTTCCAGTGTAAGTTTGCTTGTTTCAGTTTAGTTTTTTATTGTTTTAAAATTAGTTTTACATTGACAATATAACAAACCATACACCAAGAAATAAAATAAAACCTGTAATGTTGTATTGATGATTGTTATAATATCCCTAATAATTAATATGGATATGATAATACTATAATATCCATTATAATATATAATAATGACCAGTATTACACTGAATTGCTCCTCGGGGATAAAAATATTACTGCTGTTGTGTTTGTTTACTCACTTATTATTATTTATGTGCCAGAAAAATAAAGATAAGTGTTTATCCCACACTGGGGAAGTTCACTTGTTGAGAAATACACATTAAATAACAAAATAAAATAGTAAAAAATACAAGATATAATGAAAAACATTGTATAAGAGTGTCACACAAACACTTTTTTATTTACTATTTTGTTTATTTATTGTTTATTTGTAAATTGTAAAACTATAAGATTATTTTTTACAGACTGACTTTCTATTTAAAAATAAATAAAATAAATAAAATAAATAAAGTCGCGATGCACACTCCGTCCAGCCGGCGGCGGATGTGTGCGAGCACCGAAAATAAACCCACGAAGAAGAACCGGTCAAATACACGTGCTGTGCTGCGACGTCACTGCCGTTAGTCCCGGGAACCAATATGGCGAACATCAGATGCGTCAAGGTGAGAAACAGAAACAGAGAAACAGATAAAGATAAAGATAAAGAGATATAAACAGAGAGATAAAGATAAAGAGACAAACAGAGGAACGTCGTTGAACCGGAGTAGAGTTTGTTCCCGCTGTGCTTTGTTGTTCCCGCGGAGCTGAGCAGAAGTTTGAGGGAACAGATGTTAGGGAACATGTTGTTGGATGAATGAGTCCACTCTGCGCATTGGACGGAAGCTCAAAAGGTTCAGAGCCAGCACTAAGATCAATAGAGATGATTGGGAGCTGCTATAATCTGCTAATCTGCCTTCAGCTGTAAAGAGCCTGAAAACTATTTTATTGATCAGCTGCTTGATATCAGCAACAGACTCCGGATCATTATTATTATTATTGTTGTTATTATTGTTATAATAATAATAATTATTATTATTATAATTATTGTTATTATTATAATTATTATTATTATTGTTATTATTATTATTATTATTATTATCATTATTATTATTATTATCATTATTATTTTTATTATTGTTATTATTATCATTATTATTGTTATTATTATTATTGTTGTTATTATAATTATTGTTATTATAATTATAATTATTATTATTATTATTATTGTTGTTATTATTATTATTGTTATTATAATTATTATTGTTAGTATAATTATTATTGTTATTATTATTGTTATATTTATTATTATTGTTATTATTATTGTTATTGTTATTATTATTGTTATTATTATTATTATTATTGTTATAATTATTATTATTATTATTATTATTATTATTATTATTATTATTATTATGTTATATTTATTACAATTATTATTATTATTGTTATTATAATTATTATTGTTAGTATAATTATTATTGTTATTATATTATTGTTATATTTATTACAATTATTATTATTATTGTTATTGTTATTATTATTGTTATTATTATTATTATTGTTATTATTATTATTATTATTATTATTATTATTATTATTGTTATATTTATTATTATCATTAGGAAGTTTGAGCCGATGCAGCAGACAAATGATAAAAATGTCCCCGTGTGTGTGTGTGTGTGTGTGTGTGTGTGTGTGTGTGTGTGTGTGTGTGTGGGTATGGTTGGCCTGGTGACGGGCGGTGCGTCTGGTCTGGGCCGGGCCACGGTGGAGCGTCTGGTGCAGCACGGAGCGTCTGCTGTGATCCTGGACCTGCCTTCTTCTGATGGACCGGCTCTGGCAGCCAGTCTCGGGGACCGCTGTGCCTTCGCTCCTGCAGACGTGAGTCCGAAACTCAGCAGATACAGTACAGATCTGGACTCATTGTTGGTTCTGGAAACTGAAAGCCGCCTCTGAATGTTGGGTTTTTACTTTGGGGGGACAGAAAACAGACCTGAGGATGTTCTTTATCAACCAACAGCGGCATTTAAATCAGTTCTTCGACAGACAGGAAACCGGTGCAGAGACCTCAGAACTGGAGTGATGCGATCCACTTTTAAAGAGTGTGTACCAGCTGTAACTGGAGGTGTAGTACACTAGAGGGCGCTCTCACATCACCCAGCACGACCACGAGTGTGTTAGAAGTTCTAAGTTTCCCTACCGGCATGCAAAATAAACCAAACAAAGTCTTCTTCATTGTATCTTTTGGTGCATTTACACACGTATCCACGGTTACGGTCCAACGCTGACATCCACCAAACTCCAGATAGAAGTAATAAAATAATTCTGCTGCTTCTGTCCTGATCTGTGTCGGAGTTTGTATCTGAACTATTGTAATGAATGTGAGGATGCTCGTCGTCAGAGAGAGAGAGAGATTATAAGATGACCGGAGCCGACGTCTGACCGATCAGGAGGTATTATGTAGTGTTTCTGTGGATGGTCCTGTTTATCTTAGGGTTTGTCGTTTCCTAGGTGACGTCGGAGGCAGACGTGCAGTCGGCGGTGTCCCTAGCGAGGGAGAGGTTCGGGAAGCTGGACCTGGCGGTTAATTGTGCCGGCATCGCTGTCGCCGTTAAAACCTACAACTTCAAGAAGGACGTCCCTCACAACCTGGAGGACTTCCAGCGAGTTATCAACGTAAGGTGGACGGACGCGTACGGTAGAACAAAACAAACGCCGGACGCAGCTGCAGTGACTCTTCTCTCTCTCTGTGTGTGTGTGTGTGTGTGTGTGTGTGTGTGTGTGTGTGTGTGTGTGTGTGTGTGTGTGTGTGTGTGTGTGTCTCCTGCAGGTGAACATCGCGGGAACCTTCAACGTGATCCGCCTCGCCGTGGGCGAGATGGGGAAGAACGAGCCCGACGCAGACGGACACAGAGGCTGCATCATCAACACGGCCAGCGTGGCGGCCTTTGACGGACAGGTGACTGAAAACGCTCTCAGACGTTAAAGAAACGATTAAGTTGTCGCACTGTTTGTTTGTTTGTTTGTTTGTTTGTTTGTTTATTTATTTATTTGTCCTCTTCAGGTCGGCCAAGCAGCGTATTCAGCTTCTAAAGGAGGCATCGTTGGAATGACCCTCCCCATCGCACGAGATCTGGCGCCCATGGGCATCCGGGTCATCACCATAGCACCCGGTTAGTGGACGTACTTGACACGCAGGGTTGCCATGGCGACGGGAAAGCGCTTGGATTTAGCCATAATGTCTAAAGAGTTTGAGCTTTGTGCGCTCCATATTCTCAAAATTCACCTGCGTTACCATTTTTTTTTTTTTTTTTTAGCAGTGTAAAGATACGAGTCGGATATACGTCACCTGGTGAAACGCCACAGCTTGCAAACTGAATCCACTGTCTTATCTTTCAGTCTCCTCACAGGCTGCAAACACACAGCGATTAGCACTCTTTAAGTGTTCCTCGCTCAAATATGCAGCTGGTTGTTGAGTTAGTCTGCGTTATTGTTTAGATATTAGTCTTTTTTCAGCATATATGACACATTTTCTATCATAAAAACCTTTTTTTTAAACAATATTTTGTGAAAAAGTCTCAAACTGTTACTGAATATTTAGTAGATATTGATCAGAATAAAGCAATAAAGTTCTGAAAAATGTTTCTACTTTGTATATTTAATGAGAAACTGACTCATTTCCATCATTTATTGATTAAAATAATAGTCATAATACAAAAACAGTAGAATTTTCTTAAACTAGCACACATTTTTTATATTTAAAGCCAAATTTCCAAAGACTGTACGTATATATTTTGACGATATCTTTTAAATGGATTTTAAATGCAGTATTTTGATCTGATCTGATCCTGGAGTCTAAATGAGTTCCTCCTTCCTCCTCCAGGTCTGTTCTCCACTCCGCTCCTGGCCGGTCTCCCCGAGAAGGTGCGCTCCTTTCTCGCCCGCCAGGTGCCCTTCCCCTCGCGCCTGGGAGACCCCGCTGAGTTTGCCCACCTGGTGACATCCCTGGCTGAGAACCCCATGATCAACGGAGAGGTCATCAGACTGGACGGAGCCATTCGCATGCAGCCCTGAGACTGTGTGTGTGTGTGTGTGTGTGTGTGTGTGTGTGAGTGAGTGAGAGACGTTGATCATCAAATTAAGAGAAAATGTTTGTGTGTGTGGCTGTCTGGTCTAATTATGTTGTAGAAAGCTGCATACAGTAAATATTCACTGTTATTGATCACAAACATCAGTTTTGTGTGTGTGTGTGTGTGTGTGTGTGTGTGTGTGTGTGTGTGTGTGTGTGAGAGAGAGAACATTCAGAGCATTGCAGTACTGTATGGACTCTACTTTGGTTGTTTTGTAAACTAATCCAGGCTCTAATAAAGCTCACGTATGTTTGATTCTCTCCTCCAATGGTGTTTTTTTCTTCTGTTATGTGAATGTAGAAATATTCAGTCTCAGTGATGGCGGCGTGCGTCGCTTCCTTTTTGATTCAACCAACAAACACACATTTATATTACCTTCATGTTGGGACTTTTGGGTCAGTTTTGGGGGCTGATGGAGCAGCGACACACTGACTCAGTTGAGCTTCATGTTGAATACGTGGGGTTGAAGTAAGAGTGATACTGGAACGGTGGTTTCCTTTGTGTCCTCCGCAGAAGTGTAAGGAATAAATTAAACTACGTTTGTGGATAAAATCTTTTGGACAGAAAATGTGGAAATGTTGAAATCTCTGATGGAAAGTAAGAACATTTACTGAAGAACTATCTCAGGTACTTTGTAATGTTACTAGTTAGTTTGCAGATTCAGATTATAGAAAATAAATGATGTATTATTGGAGGTTTATATCTTTATTGATCCTTGGGGGAGGAAATGCACAAATTACCCATCGTTATATAAATTAAACATTAAAGTGAGTTGTATTACTGATTCTTTAAAGGTAGTATTTATGTTACAGCTGGTGGAGGTGGAGAACATTTAAACTACTATAAATACTGTCGGACAGTTTAATCTATAGCAAAGTATCATATTTTATAAATCGATCTCATGTTTTCTTTGGTAAAATCTCAATCTGTAGTAACTAGTAACCCGATCTGATAAATGGAGTAAATTTACCTCTGAACTGTAGAAATATAAGGTAGCATTTAAATAAAATGACCTCCCTAAAGAAGGAAGAAGTGATTATTTATCTGCTTTACATCGACATTAATTCAATTTAAATGCTGCAGAGAAGTTCAGTTGTCCTGGACAACATTTGATCTTTTACTGGGTAACTTTATATTTAACTAAAATCTTACAACTAGTTAGCTTTCTTTCCCACCTTTCTCTGCCTCTGATTGGTTAGTTTGTCGGGGTGAGCCAATCAGAAGCTGAGTCGGGCGGGTTATTACTTCGAGGGGAGTAAAAAAAATTAACCTTCAAACTTCTTCAACTTTGAAAATAACTGAACTCTAACTTTAGTGTCAGACTGAAGCTGCGACCTCCCGGAAGGAGAAAACATCCCGCTGCACCTTGGTTGAGACAGGTGGCGGAAAATGCAGAGAAAATGGCGACCGGGGCAGTTAATCAGTTTCTGTTCCATCCATCAGAGAGTTGGACAGGTAAGGGAACTCTTAGAAGCAGATGTTGTGGAGGTAAACTACATTTTTCTTCCTAATTATCTGCATTCCTCAACACCTTGTGGATGGCTAGCTTCATAAATCCGGCTGACGGTGGATAAAAGACGCTCTACAGGCGAGTAAGGCCTGTGTTTAGTTACAGTAAAGAGAATCTCTGTCTTAGCTAACATTCATTTCGTAAACTGATTGCTGCGGATATTTTTTCACCCAACGAGAACCTTTAATTATTTGCTTCTCATGGCTGATAAGATCAGTGATAATTTAATAACGTGCAGTTTATGAACTGATGGAAGAAAGGATAAGATGAAGGGAGCAGATTTAATGATTTAATATTCTGGAGTTCAAATATAATCACTGTCACTATTATTAAAGGAACATTATGTGATATATTTACTGTATTAAATCTATGAAATGAGATTAAGTTAAATGGAAATACTGTTTTCTTGTATATTCTCATGTTAGAGACGTAGTGAAACACGGGTAAATGTTGGAGATGCATTTGAAAGATGGAGATGGTTTCCAGACTGATTTTGACGTCGAGTTTATTTTCTCCTGAACAGGTGAGAACTTCAGTTTATTAACACTTTCATGCGAATGCTCTTTATTCAGACTAAATAAAGTGCGTCGGCGTGTGTGGATGTTTTTTTTTGCTGATTTGTGTACACGAATTAAACCAAGCGAGGACACAACTAGGAGAGTATTTAAACAATCAAATCTCTGACTACTTGTTATGTGATATACACAGTACAATACACTCAGAGAAAATCGTCTAAAGGGAGCAACAGCCTTGGAAACTCTCGGTTGCCAGATATGAAACTAATGTCTGCATCAACACAGCATGCTGCATCCATGGCAGTTATTTTTTTGGCCTTTTATTGCCTTTATTTGATAGATACAGCTGAAGATAGACAGGAAAGGAGAGTTGAGAGACGGGATGACACGCAGCAGGGGGCTGCAGGTCGGATTCGAACCCTGGACTCAGCCTCGGTACATGGGTCGCCAGCTCTACCTACTGGGCTAACCGGGCGCCCAATATGTGATGTTTTTGTATTAATACTACCGCTGCATTACTGTTGTATTTTACTGCTGTATTAAGGTTGACCTAAATTTTAATGCACTCTGTATGGTGCTGGGTAGTTTTGGCCTTGGTGCCCTACTTTTTGGCCGCAGTGCCCCAATACATCTTTATTTATCATTTTGCACTAAAAATAACTTAATTCAAAGCCTGACCTTTCATGATGATATCAATTAGATACTTATTAAAACGCTCTTCACCTGTAGTGTCTTGATAAATGTAGAGAATTTTTACAATAGATATCTTTTACAGGATATTTGTTACTCATATGCTGAGCCAGACATCTCCACAACAAACCTTCCACCTTTATTTCTATATATTTCTGACGGTTTTTACATTGTGGTTCATATCCTGATTTATAGAACATTTTATTTTATTTTCTGTTTTATGAAGCGATAAAAATCCCCTCTATTAAAACCTTATGACTATGTCAACAAAATGAAACAAGAATATTAAACCTTCTATTTCAATGCTCGGATTTCTATTCTGTTAAAAAAAATAGCCCATTTACATAGAAAATGCCTCATTTATGTTTAATTTCAATTAAACATCAAACTGAGCCAAAGGGTCATGTTTCATTCCCACTTTGCGTCCCTTCGATTGTAAATTAAGATTACTACATTAATCTTAATTCAAGGAATCAAACTGAGACAAAAGAATGCTTACATTTTTAAATATATTTTTGATTGGCTGATTCATTACATCATGTTTAAAAGGTAAAATAAGTAAAACAGAAGAAAATAGCTTTATGGGACCTTTTGGACAATTTAAACTGTCAGTACAGCTAACACTGATTGTTATTAGGGCCTGACATTGAAGAGGAAGTTGTCGTTGTATCACAGGTCCTTGGCACAGACAAAATGTTTTCCGTGTTGACACTGGCTGTCGTTCCAGTAGTTTCCTGCAGGAAGAGGTTGAAGCATTAAGCACTAAAACCATTATAAGTTACGGGCTTTTGACTTGTCTAATGGATAAGATTGAATTTAAGCCTCCTAAGAAATTCTCTAATGCTTATTATCCAGACAAACCTTAAGAAGACTATGAATACACCTTCTGATTTATCTAAAGATGCAACACTCCTCATGTGTTGCAGCACACACTATTGTTCAAAACAGCAATAAAAAAATAACATCACGTCCATTCAACCATCCAAGTAATAATGTTTGTACCTCCCCAGTTCATCTCTGCACAGTGTTCAATATTGTAATTGTTGGGCTCCCCGATACTCCAGCGCTGATAGTCAAACTTTGAGCCATCACTCCACATCCATTTTCCCTCCTGGAAGAGGAAATGTAATGTAATACAATATAACACAATAACTAAATAACACGTGACAATATCCTGCAGTCGAATACAACAATGCAGCAACCAACTGCCTCAGAAATGACTTCCAAACTGGTGATGTTGTTCTTTAATTAAGTGATGATAATGGTTGAATGTACCTGTCTGACTCACTGGCTTTCATTGAGGTGAGAAGAGGCCAGAGTGAAATATGAAGCAAAATGATTTTATTGTTTTAATCAACGGCTAATTAAGTTGTTAAGATACAGTTTGTACAGCCACCGGTTACTCCTCATTGAGTCTATTAGCACAGGGGTGGTTGCATCAGATGCTGTGTTTTTGTGCATCTTACCTGGACTCCATCATGGGCTCCAATCCAGGTGTGCAAGTGTTGGCTAGTCACTTGCACAATCAGGTTTCTGAGGAAGACATTTTCGTCAGCGCTGTGAATGGAGGCCAGATTCCCACCTGCAGAAATGCAGGTATGCTAACGGGAGACAGAGGAGGAGAGAAATCGAGGTATAACATTGAGATGGAGATGGTGAGAAAGAAAGAAAAGAAAGAGATAGAGTTTCAGAAGGAGAGAGAAGTTGAGCAAGAGAGGGATGAAAACGGTCTCAGTGTCAAACACATCTTCATCTAATTTAGCAGGCTAGCATTTTGTGTTAGACTGATAGGACCCCAATCATGTCTTTTATCGTGCATCTTTTGATGTGTTTGAGCATCTAATGGAACCATAATGAAACTAATCTACACACAGTCTGTTTTAGTGATAAGTTACTTCATCAGAATTACAGTAATAATACGTTTTTGTTCCACACGTACCTCTGCATCAATCCACGTCTTTGGACTGTGGAAGAAAATGAAACAGCGAGAGCCAAACTGAGTCCAACCTGGAGGACAGCTAGAAACTGCAACACAATCATCATGTTAGAAAGACATTACGCCCACACATATTCTAGTCTGCCGTCAAATAGGGCTGCATCATTATTTTGACTGATATTGTGATTACAATATGACTCACAGTTGGTGGGAATGATGAACTTTAATTTGGGGTGTCTTTACCAAACAAATACGTTTTATTACAGCTGAAGAACAAGATTTGTGGTCCAGGGAATCTCTGGAGAGCCACAATACTTCATTATAATACAACTGTATTTGGCACACATTTGTATATTGCACACTCAGCATGCCACTGTAATCCAATAGGTTGAATTCATCGAATGTAATCTGCAGGAAAGATCTACAGATGACTAAACTGAACACGAAAAAGAATACAGTTCATTCAGGTAACATTGGTAAAAGACATAGAGAACACTTTTAAATGGAGGAACTCCCTCCAGACAGCCAAAAGATCAAAAAAGATTACAAAGCGTTTGTTAGGCTCTTATGAAACAGTAAAGAACAGCTTGGACGCAGGCAGTAATAAAGCAGAGCTATTCACTTGTATTGTCTAGGAAAATGCAAGTATATGATCAGGAGTAGGTATCAGCAGATATTGAATATTAAATGGGCATCGGGGCCAAAATACGTACCAAATTTCTGGTATTGTGAAATCTGTTGTGCTATGGCATTTGCATTTATGTAAAATAATTAAATTCAAAGTTACTGACCTTCCTTGTTAGTGTCGTCATCAGTGGTCGACATCTGAAAACACAAACAAGACCTGTAATCGGGTTTCCAGTTTTATCAATTTGCATCTTTCAGCATTTACCTCAGCAGTTCCAGTTATTTGTAGAGTATGTAGTAGACAATAGACTAAATAAAACATTACTTTATGTGTAGTCCACGCTCTATGAGAAGGAGTAGGTGCTGTGAAAGCAATTTCCCAAAAGAGGGAAACTTTTCAGGGGTGGAATAACTAATTAGAACTACACATGTTCCTGTAGATAAATCCTTTTTCTCAAGCCTGTAATTTTACTCTTACTTCAGTCAGGATTATACTATGTAATCTAATGAAAGTCATAATTTGGTACTGAGTAGGCAACCTGCCCCTGTCCAGTGGCTCCCTGTGGCTTTGACAAAAAATTATTACATTCCCTTGTTTTACAATTCTCCAATTGTATATTTGTGTAGCTATTACAGCTAATGTGTAGTTATTACACGCCTTACAAAAAAGGATAAATCTTGGAGAAAAATAAATGATTTAATAGTGCATCGACAGACTCATTTGCTTTCACCACCAACGCTGCTGGTTTACTGGTGTGTTTGATCTTCGTCGAGAAAAAATATCCAGACAGATTTTTATTTATCTTTTTTTTTTTTTGTCTTTTCTGATGATAAAGGTTTTTGACCCCTGGAGTAGGCTGCTATTTGACTTATATCTAAAGATTTCATCTACATTTCTTTAGCCAATTGCCCGAGACACAAGAGGCAGAAGAGCTGCCCTCTGCTCTCGTTAACCGGTTGGGCTGTTCAGACAGTTCTGCCCAATTGTCTGTTTGTTTTTTCTGCTCGCCGCACAGAGAAATATGCTTTTTGTTTTACTTACAGTTCCTACAATGAACAGTCCACTGGTCAAACAGAGAAAGAAAGCCAAGTTAAAACCTGATGCCATCTGTGGAGGGACATAAAGAATAATTAATGTATTACCTAGAACAAAAGATTAGAACTAGTAGAAGTTTAAATTTCTGTTTAATAGGAATTAAATTACCTTTCACTGAAGTGACGACGGGCAGAGAAGATGAGATAACTGCTTTCAGGGAGGAAAACCAGTCAGGGTTTATATATCTTGTCAGGATCCTTTGGTTCTGAAATGTGAAACATCATCTGCGTAAAAAAAATACCTCTGGGCCTCCCCACATGCAACAAAAGGAAATAAAAGCAATAAACATCCTTGAGTCTTTGTTGAAACTGTATAAGGTAATTATCTGCATTCTTCTTCATTTGATCTAATCAGACCACTGAACATTTTTCGTTGTTGCGAGTTCAGATGCTGTGTGTGTTGTAGTTGATGTAGCACCTAAAAGCAACGAGTTGTACTGAATGCACCAAGGTTATTATAGTTAACTTAAACTAGGTTTGAACAAAACATTTTGATTGGCTGAAATAAAAATAGAAATTATATTGTGTACTTTGGATAAAATATATATAAATGTAGTAGTTAGACACAACAAAATAATAAATCCCATGTGCTTCACCTTACACTCCTTTTTTATTATTTAACATTTGAACATTACAAGAAATGACTGGCTTTTTTCACTAGTAGATTGTTTTCTTATTATTCACCACTTTAATCTGTCCACCTGCCATTTCCTTCACTTTTCCAACCTTCCCCATTTTTAACAATTGAATCAGTTTAAATATTGTCAACCCTAATCAGTCACCAGGACTTCTAAAACAGGATGAGGATGCTATAACCCAGTAAGGTGGAAAGTTTGTATGCCGGGACAATAGATTGTATGAAACTGTGTGGAGATTTAGTGAACTGGCTTAAGTGACACCCAGCAGTGTGGATGCATGACTATGTGTGTGTGTGTGTGTGTGTGTGTGTGTGTGTGTGTAGTGTGGGTCACTGGTCGAGTCACAGGTCTTAATTTAACGTCCAGTTGGTTTCCTGTTCTGATCTCTGTGGGTGCGTGTTTGCAAAACTGGACCAACAATGATAAAAAAAAACAAGCCAAAATAAAAGAAAAAAAAATGTATTAGTTTTTTTTTTTGTCAACACAAGCAGGAGGTTAATATTTATTAAGACTGGGTTTCAGCGCCGTGCACAGACATTTTGAAGGGCTCTTGCTCTGAGATGAAAATAATAACCCATACCAAACACTGCGCCTAAGATTTCCACTTACTTTTAATGTGGCGTAGTTTAGGGAATTTACTGTGGGTTGGAACTTCTCATCAGGGTCTCGTGGAATAACTAAATACAACTACTCAGGATACTGTAGCTGTCATGTTTTCCAAGGCTGTAATTTTACTAAAGTTTGTATTTGACTGTAATTGTATTAGCTTCTTTTAAAATCATAATTCACTACTGAGTAGGCCTACAATTTGATTTATATCCAAATAATTCATTTATTTAATCTTTTTTAGCCAATTGCCAGACACACACAAGTGGCAGAAGTCCAAGGAAATTAAGAATAATTAATCTATTATCCAGAACAGGAATACATAATAGATTCAAATTAGACTTTAAATTAATAGTAATGAAATTGCCTTTGCTGAAGTGATGACGTGACGTGAAGTGATGTGAAGATGAGATAACAGCTTTCATGGAGGAAAAAACCAGTCAGGGGTTTTGTATCTCATTATAATCCATCTGATGAAAGAAGAGAATCCTTGTATCAGAGAACTTGGGACCTCCCCACATGCAACAGAAGGAAGTAAAAGAAATACACTACATCCTTGAATCTTTGTTGATGCGGCTGTATGAGTTCAATTTCTGCATTCTTTTTCTTGTTTTGTTTGCATTCTTTCTTGCAAGTTTAGATGCCATGAGTGTTTTTCAGTAGTAGCTTTGTCTTTGCCAAACAACAGAACAAAAAAACAACCAAATGTGCAACGACTAGTTAACTCTAGGCTTTATTTAAATAAAAAATAAAAATGTAAATCTCTTCCTCTCTGTCAATTTGTCTTTCCAAAGTTTATTAAATGACGATGTGAAATCAATACGAGGAAACTTGTTGCAGTTATATTTTTCTGTAAACCCCAGGCATGCTGACAGACAATGACATGACAACTTACACCAAATTGGCTTGGGGGCTACATTTGATATCTTTCAGCCAAACAACAAATAGTCTGCTGTCTTCTTATCAACCCTTTGCACGCATTTGCAGGCACCTTTGACCTTTGTTATTATTTTGGACCAAAAGACACAAAATAGAATTGGGTCTTTGTTTCAATATATGAAGCAGTAGGTTCAATAAATTGATATGAAACAACTACAAAAAATAATAAGAGTTCCAATCAGGGTTTTTGAGGCCCATCACTGATCGCTATTTTAAGCCTTATGTTTATATTGTAGCCTTATTTATTTAACCATTATTAACAACATTGTATTTAAGTATTTAAGTATTAAAGTTAATTAAGAAATGATGAATTGACAACAGTTTATTTATTGGCAGGCAACATATTCCCCTCTCTCTCTTAGAGACACAACTTAAACCAGAGCAGCCTACGCTGGTTATTGGGAGCAGCTCCAGCTCCACCAATCAAACTAATTGGAGTAAATATATAATATAGTATAGGCCGATCATGATCAGTGACCAATCAACAACCTTAAAAACATTAATGGTAGGATTACATTACATTTTTGACATAATGTCGCGGGCCGGAGCGATGGGGCTGGTGGGCCAGAAATGTTCTTATACCTACACAAACAAATCCACAAAACCTCAGAACAGATGCTAAAAGTAATGGAAAATCTCGTGCCCCTCCTGTACGGTTTAGGGATATACACACATGCTCTGCTGTGAAACACAGAGAGATATGTTGGATATTTTACAAGCATGGATCAGGTAAAGCAAGAGTGAATACCAGCAGCATGCATCCATGGCACTGGTCCTGCCCTGTCATTGATTTAGTATTTACGTGTAAATGTGCAGAAAGAAGGAAGCTGTTACTGTTATGTACTGCTGACCAACAAGCCATTTATAGTTATATAATAAGATGAGAAAATGTTATATTTATATCACAAAGGCACGAATTCTAATTAATGTTCATACCATAAAGCAAATAGAGATGGAGAAGATATGGTTTTATACTTTTACACCAGGGTTGCACATGTTCCCTCCATTAGTAACTTTTGTTTGATGAATTAAGGTGTTGGACTTTACCTTTCAGTGCTCTCCTGTGTCCTCTTAAATTACCAGGATACAGGTTGGTTTGTGACAAAAGCTGAAGCATTTTCCTTGTGAAGGCTGTTGTGTAAAAAAGCAGTCATGTGCACTGGACATCAAACCTGTTATATGTAAGAAAAGTGATAATGTAATAAACCAAATGCTTGTTTAAGCAGCCAAGAAGAAGATAAGGACGAAATCTGATGCTGAGTGCTTTCCCCAAACCTTGCATACACATGGGAACTTCCGCCTTTTTGAACAAATAAAATATGCAGACTTTAGTTCCTTGTTATCGGTGGGACAGTCTTGGAATTTTGGACTCTGCTTATGTTGCTGCATTGTTTTTCATATTTTCATCCAGAAATGATAAAGTAATACACATAAGTGTGTATGTGTGTTTGCTGCAGGAAGAGTTTGAGGTCAGGTTTGTGTGTGTGTGTGTGTGTGTGTGTGTGTGTTTATATTCAATGCTCAATTCTAGTACCAAACTTATCTAACTGGTTAAGTAACTAAAAGTGAAAGATAGTGTGTTGGAGTTGTGTGGGTGAGTTTAATGTGGTGTACACATTGTCTAAATATTTAACCATGACTTTTAACATCTTTGGGCTACATTTGAAAGCTACACTTTCTTTACTCCCAACACAACAAACTCTTACTGGCTGTCATTGTTACGCTCAAGTTTTCACTGAAGACTTCTCACCTCACTTCTCTCTTCACTTCTTGAGAGAGACTTGGCTTGACACACAGCGGATTGAGCTAAAGGAACAGAAAACATTTAATTTCTCTGCAGGGTCGTGTTGTGAGACTCCTAAATAACAATCTGAGTTGGCACTGGCAAAAACAGGCAGTTTTCGTGGATGGTATGCAATTGCCCATAAGGATTACATTGTAGCCGGCCCTCTCCCTCACTACGGGGCCAAATTCAAAACTTGTTGTCCCTATGTGTCACTTTAACACAAAAAACATGGGTAAATAAGATCCAGGTTGATTAACAGCATTGTATATTAAGTATTAAGAGTAATCAATAATGAAATTGTTAATTAACAACTATTAGTTTGTTGGCATATATATATTATATTATACCTTATTTTGGTGTTTTGTTAGTGTTTACCCACAAAATACTTTGTGCACTTGCTTTTTCCCTTCTCTTTTCCCCTCCCCCATGTACACCTCTATCTCACATATACCGGCTTGCCCCACCGTGCCTCTTTCTGCTTCTGAGTATCATAGTATAGTATATGTTTGCTTGGTTCACTTTGTTTGTCAGCAGTACGTTTTATAAAGTCAAGTGTTTTATAGAGATCACCAAACTAATTAGAGCGAATATCTGCCAATAACGATTTGTGGTCGATCAATCGAAGCACCCTTAGTATGGTAGTGCTGCAGAGATACACTGGCCTACAGATCTTGTCTCCAGATGTCATGTTTGGTGCAGACCCCAAAACCCCTAGTTTTTCCCCTCACCCCTTATGAACATGTGTGGAAACCCTGATGACATTTTGTTTTGTAACTAAGTTATTTTGAGACAAGACTGGGTTTTGAAAAGCCTGCCATGCTATCCTATGTTGCTTTTTACATCGCAGTGATTTGACTGACAAAATGAGATTAAACTTGGGGGCTTTCTGATCATATGATCTGAATTGACATTTAGGAGGCATCCTCAGTGACGAGCTTCATAACCTATATCTTATTCCATTCTACCCAAGTTCTGTCTTTGAAACTGTGATACACAACTTGCAAGGTTTTGACTCTGGTTGCTTATTTATTACTCCCTTTTCAATGAGAGACAGAATTTAAAGATGCACAGGTGAATCAGCCCAGATACTTGTGCAAGTATTATTAATTCTAGATGGAAAGAAGTTAACAACCTTCATACCTGACATGCGTAAGCATTTAGGGACATGTCTTACAAACAAAAGAGGCTACAGCTACAGCTACAGTGGGCAGTCAGTTCCAGTTTAGGAAAATCTCTCCCTCTGCCTATAGGCCCCAAGCTCAAAATGCAATGTTTCCCTCCTGCTGAGGTTTCATATAAAACCATCAGGTCAGTAAAAATGGTGTTGGGAGAAACTTAAACAGATTGTCTACTTTAAATGGTGAACATGTCCATTGCTTCTCTGATGAATGATCTTTATATATATACACTTCCACCTGGTGTGCAATAAACTCTTTCATTTGCCTGCACTCACTATGATAAACACACACACACACACACACACACACACACACACACACACACACACACACACACACACACACACACACACACATGAAGGAGGAACAACATATTATTCTTAAAGATTATTTTTATTTTAGTAAGTTTTTTTTTCAGTTTGTTTTGCTGTGATTTAGATTGTAACTTTATGGTGTATTATTGAAGTAAATGAAAAAATCACAAGAAAAATACATTTTCCCCTCATAAAAAATCAAGTTTTTAAATCCCATTTTAATCTATTTAGTGAGGCGATTTCCTGTGATGTCAGGTATTGTTACAAATCAGAGTGAATAATCAGAGAGATATTTCTATTTACTGATTTGTAGGAATTTGCTTTGGAAGCATTAAATTGAAAGTGAATCATTACAGCAAGTTTGCTATTAAAACGTAAGTATAACATTACAGACAAATTAGCGTCACACTGGTCAAAGTAACATCATAATGGTACATATGACGGAAGATGGTGGGAGCATCACGCTTTCCTGGCACAAACAAAAGGCCTCCTGAAGTGACATGGAAGATCGTTCCAAGAGTTTCCTGTAAAAAGAAAAGAATCGCTAAGCACAACAGAATAAAAGTCTCTACAAGTTTATGACTAACTATTGTTGTTGAGTTTGAGTTGTTGTTTAAATGTCTCTAAAGTAATGCTTGTTCTTTAGACAAATTAAGAAAAGTGTATGAACGGCAGTAAAAAGTACAAGACATAACTTAGTCTTGAGATACCAGATCCAACGAGTCACTCAGCTGGGCTGCCATGAAATGGTGTCTAGACAGTATTTACCATCGCAATTATTTTGGTGAGGATAATTGTGACATAAAATTTTAAAACCGTCCCAAACCTAGTGATGCCTGGTGTGGCTGTAAGTATGCAAGTGGTAAAAAACATGCATGGTTAGATGACTTGTTGCACCTGTGCCTAAATAGATTTCCCCTACCGTGATGATCTACACTGCCACCTGTGGTATACCGGAGATTGGCCACAAATATAAAAAGACAAATACATAGCCCTAAAAAATGATTCTGTAATAATGACTATAACTATACCACTTGTTTGTTGTTGTTCTTAAGTTAAATAATATTTGTACCTCTGAAGTTGGTTTCTGTACAGTGTTCTCCTCCTACGTTGTTAGGCTCCCCATGACCCCAGCATGTGTAGGTGGACTTCGAACCATCAGTCCACATCCACTTTCCCTCCTGAAAGAGAAAGGTGATTGCTGAACAGCTGTGCTAATTGCAGATTACAGATTTGTTCATGGATGTCAGGATATTTTGGAAGAACTGGTCACTGGTTGATCTATAAGGGGTCTCTGACTTGTAGACCACGAAGAGTCTGAGGGGCCCGCGGAGCATGTTCTGTAATCTTAATCTTAAATGAGTTTAAACCATGCTTCCCTATTCTGCTCTTCTGAATTTGGTCTTCATTCTCTGTATTCCAAATGTTGGCTTAAATTCTTGATGGCTTTCTTTGAGTTACACATTTTCATGATCTAACAATTAATTGGTTTACCTCAATTAGGTGAGCTGAGGAAATATATTCTTAGTTCATATAGTAGATTTCTCATAAGATCCTTCAGTGTTAAAGTAACTTCCAAATCAAATTGGTTGAAATTGTGTTTTAATCTGTATATGAAAATTACAAATACATTTTCTATTGCAAGGACCCATTTAACTTGGATGTTCATATTTATGTACACATGTGTGTACATATCCCTTTAGGCAGACCTTACTCGCAAAAACGTTTGAGACCCTTGATCAAGCCCAAATCTATTAGTCTAAAAATGTCTCACCTGTATTGCATCAAAGTACCCAATCCAGGCGGTTACATATGACCGATACTTTTGGAAAATCAGATTCCTAATGAAGTAGTGTTCCGCACTGCTGTGGACTGAGGCCAGGTTCCCACCGTAACCAACGCAGGTGAGCTGATGGGGGACACAGAGTGAGAGACAGATACAAAATCAGTATGAAACATCTGAGAGGATGTAAGCAGAGAAGGGAGAGCAGGAAAATACAAACAGACGGCCAATGAAGAGTGATTAACTATCTACCTCTGCATCAGCCATGCTCTGGTGATGGACGAAAACTCTGAAACACTGACAGCCATACCGGCTCCAACCATAAGAACAGCCTGTAACACAATTGTTATGTTAGACTAAGAGGAAACAGCAGGCGGCTATAATCTGAGTCAGAAAGTTTTACATCATTATGCATAAACTTTAACCTTTAACACCTTCCCACAACCTTGCTCTTTAGAATGACTCTGGGGTATTTGAGTTGTCTCGATGAACTTCTGCCATTAGATTTAAGTATACATATATACACTGAACTTTCTAGAGACTTTCTCTATGTACACAAAAGGCCTATTTCTCTCAAATATTGTTCACAAATCTGTCAAAATCTGTGTTAGTGAGCACTTCTCCTTTGCCGAGATTATCCATCCACAAAGGCGAAGTGCTCAGTAACCCAGATTTTGACAGATTTGTGAACAATATTTGAGAGAAATAGGCCTTTTTTGTACATAGAGAAAGTCTTAGATCTTTGAGTTCAGCTCATGATGAATGGGGGCAAAAACAAAAGTGTTGCGTTTATAATTGTGTTCAGTGTATATATGTACACTATGAAAATACAACATCCAAGCATAGATAAGTTATAGCTACCAACCTGCAGACCTGCTAATCCTGGTGGACCCCTGTGGATATGAACAACATGTTTATTAAAACAGCTTAGAATTTGCACTTTTGAGTTTTTATTTCAGCATCTATTATCTTAAACAATCTCCTTGTGGTGTGGCTGCTCCATTATTCACATTTTGTGAAGCTCATAAATGATCAGACCAGAAGCTGTATCTTCTAAAAGCTCCATCCTAAATAACTTTCAGGATTTTCAGCATAAAATTATACTTTTAGTGGCGGCTGCGGCTCAGAGTTAGAACTGGTCATCCACCAATCAGAAGGTTGGTGGTTCGAGCCCTTGAGCAAGATACTGAACCCTTTTTGCTCCCAATGATGCGCATCGGTGTTTGAATCTGTGTGAATGCTTAGTTTCAGTGCTGATGAGCAGTTGGCGCCTTCCACGGCAGCCACTGCCATCAGTGTATGAATGTGTGCAGATGGGTGAATGCACTTGACAAAGAAGAACATTTTACTTACAGTTCCTGCAATCAACAGTCCGTTAGCCAGACAGAGGAAGAAAGCCAAGTGAAAACCTGATGCCATCTGTGGAAAAGCATGAAATAAATGTATTGTTTTTTATGTAAGGATCAACAAGTTCTCTTACAAAATAGACACTGTTATGTCCTTGTAGTTATTTAAGCTTATTCTGTTGTTAGAATATATATCAACATCGATGTCAGCCAATATTTGGCTTGGTGACTGGATATTGGAGAAATATGACACCTATAGCACCTTTCCAGCACTGGAATTATTTTTACGCAAAAACTGATGTGCACAAGCATGGACAGTGAGCGGTTGTTCGGCTCTAAATCTCACATATTGGATGGGAAGAGAAATAGACTGAGCTGCAACAAAGCAGAGATGCCTATCTTTGGCACAAAAGGGTGAATGTAACAAAAAAAGATTGGTATAAGCATCAGCTATTGACCAAACTGTTATTTAAAACATCTGTATTGGCCCAAAATTTCCAATACGGTGCATCCCTAATTGTTACACTTTAAGTCACTCCGGTCAAGAGTGTTAAAATTCGTGGTACATTTTTCTTACAAAGGCAACTAAATAATTGGCATCGATATGCATAAAAAATATAATAAAAGTTTCCATACTGAATATTGGCTAAGTTTTATTACCTATAGAAAATTTGTTTAAGGATTCTTTTTATTAGCAATGAATACATTTTTTATTAATTGGTTAATTTTTGAATCTATAAAGTGTCACCATTTTTTTGAGACGCAAGATGTAGTAAAATAGAAAGATAAAGATAAAAAACTCCAACATTTGAGAATGCTTCATAAACAACTTAAATGATTAATCGATTATCAGAATAGTTGCAGTTTAATATTCTGTCGATTAACCAATTCAGCAATTGACTAATCTGAGATATATGAAATCATATGAAATTAAGTTAAGAAGTAGTTAACTTATAAAATTTTACCTTTGCTGTAGCGATGCCTGTTGCAGAGAGGATGAACATACGGCAGTGGGACCTGAAAGCAGAGGACTAAAGACATTTATACCAGCCATCAAGGTGTGTTCTCCTGGAATGTTAAATATGTCAGGGGCATGACACTGTCCACTTGCAGAAACAAGGAAACAAATTGTTGGCACTGCAAGTATTAAGTAGGATAGGCATCTGAAGCTGCTTCCATTGTCAATTTGGCTCCTGTTTTGCTCAGCTCAGAGGTTCTAAAGTGTATTATTATTATTATTGTTATTATTATTATTATTAATATTTAGCAAACCTCAAGTAGCAGGTTTCTCCATTTTTAGCCTCCGAGTTCAATTTAAATGACCGATGGCAGATTATATCAGCTGTATCAATATTAACATTCAACTTCTTAACACCACTCTGCAATTAGGAATGGAGCTGTGAAGAAGAGAAAGGAAGAGATGTGAGAGCTAAGAGTGCAAACATATTGAGATGAAATGGCAGTTCTGGACACATGTAAAAGTAAAAAAATAAATGAACAAAAAAATTTAAGGTAACACTTCTCTCAGGTTAGACAATTTAGAGACACCAGAGGAGGAAGCAAATGCAAATTGTTGAAAAAGAAAATACATTTTCTTTATCATACTTTAACCTTAAATAGTCAAAGTCATGCAAGGAGCATTTAAAACAAGTACACCCCACAAGTTTTCTATTGGATTAAGGTCCAAAGATTGGGCTCGCCACTCCATAACGTTAATCTTGGTGGTCTGGAACCAAGATGCTGCTTGCTTACTGGTGTGTTTGAGGTCGTTGTCTTTTTGAAGCACCCATTTCAAGCACATATCCTCTTCCGCATAAAGTAACACGACCTCCTCTTCAAGTATTTTGATGTATTCAAACTGATCCATGATCCCTGGTATGCGATAAATAGGCCCAACACCATAGTATGAGCAACATCCCCATATCATTATCCACTGTCTTCAGTGTCTGACAAACTATCTACGGCCTCTAGACCCAAACAGAGCAATTTTGCTTTCATCAGTCTGCAAAATGTTGCACCATTTCTCTTTAGGCCAGTCAATGTGTTCTTTGGCAAATCGTAACCTCTTCAGCTCATGTCGTTTTTCGCAATGGGACTTTGCGGGGGATTCTTGGCGATAGCTTGGCTTCACATAGGCGTCTACTCACAGGTAACTTTAGACCTTCTTTTATCTCCTGCAGGTGGTTATTGGCTTGATTATCCATTTGAATGGTAGTTTTCCATTTTCTTCCATGTGTTTCTGGTTTTGATTGATTTTAAAGCATTTGAGATCATTTTAGCTGAGCAGCTTATCATTTTCTGCACTTCTTTATATGTTTTCCCTTCTCCAATCAATTTTTAATCAAGGTACGCTGTTCTTCTGAACAATGTCTGGAACGACCCTTTTTACTCATTTACACTATAACCAGCATGTACAACATTTGCTGCCTTCCTCCTTAAATAGAGGCCACACGTTTGATACCTGTTTTTTCACAGAATGAATTACCACACTAATTGAACTCCACATTGCTATTATTTTGAACACACCCCTTTCAATTTATGATTCAATTACACAGAATCAGCATGTCATGACTGTTGGGTCTGTTGGTTTTCTATTACTGTACTGCACCTACTAGTAAATTATTTGCCATGAAGGGATATAATTTCTACCCAAAACAGTGATTGATCTGGTTAGTGATGTTGGACTGCTGTTATTTTGAACATAACTGCATGCTGGTGTCTGCGAATGGCCTCTTGCCCACGGATTATCCAGAACCTCTGCAGTTCTGCAAATACTCACTCTGGACCAGGATGTCGCAGGTTGCTGTCATACCTCTGGACAGGGGTGCAGATGGGATCTTTGAACTGGGGGGGACCAAGCTGTCAGCAAATGATTTCAACTCAATAAGTTATTTTTGTGTAATTTGGGCTTTAACTAGCGCTCAAGTAGTTACTTTCGTAATAGCCTATGGGCCAATGGTTTGCATTAAAAAGCCATTGGAGAATTCTTATTAACTGTGTAGTAACTGGCCTGTTTTCATATGCAGCAGTTGTAACAGCCAGTTTGTGAACCTCTGATTTCTCATGCATGGAAAACTTTTCAAGTGCTTCTTTCCAGTTTTTAAATCCAGCATTGACAACAGCTGGGTCTATACTCTTGGCTTGTGCTGGTTTCCCTGTCTTAAAGTATTTAGAGCAGTGAAAACACAGAACACCATCAGTACCCATACTAACATGAAGCCAGGGATACTTCTCATACCATGCTTTTTGGAATGTCAGTGTCCGGTCTTTGAGCACTTGTTTTTGCAAAACTTTAGGGTCAGGTTGATTTGGCTTTGTATATGTCATTATCATGTCAACTTCCTTTCCCTCTGTCTCGCCTCCTGTCCCTCCTTGTTCTGTCCCTGCTTCTTCTGTCTGTATTCCTCCCTCTTCTAGCCTTCCTCACTGTCAACAGGACTTCCTGAGGCCAGGAGGATAATGTTAACATTTTAAACTATATCACTAACATTGCTTATTAAAATAACATTATACATAAAAATTAAAAAACATTAAAGCTATTCACCTACGGCCTAAAAAGACTTTTATTTTAGATTTAGCCTAGTTCAGGTAAGTTCAAATGCCGTTTATTAATGTCAGACTAGCTACTCAACATTACACAATGATTAGCTGCCACATCTGGGAAAGTCAACAGGCAACAGGCCTACTTACTTTGTTTTTTTTTTTTTTTCATAGTTGTTCAAATCCTCACACTGCCCATTTTTTCTGCTTCTAGCACATCAACTTTGAAGACAAAATGTTTACTTGTTAACTAATATAACCCACCCACTGATTTTTTTCCCACAGGTTGAGAATTTACCTGTGGTGTTGGGTGACTTGGTAGGAGTGGGCAATATGACCCGAAATGTATTAAGTCAAACATGGTTCTACCTCTTTTCACCCCATTGACAATGTAACAATTTATATTGACAAAGAAATTATTAAAAACAGATTAAGTCTTTATTGGCTCCAATGTAATTGAGGTGAACATCTACTCAGAAATATTTGGGCGGCCTTTAATATACCTGGTTGGTAGGGTACACGGTTCATCAAATATCAATCGCAATTACGATTTTTGCAATTAAAGAAAAACAATTGTCTACAAAAGTGATGTTTTTGCCCATAATTGTGCAGCCCTACTGGGCATAGCCTGCCCAGGTAAAGCGTATGTGTGGGATACACTGCGCGCCTATTATTGGACCTTTCTTTTCAGATGCACGACAAGCATTTTGTTTCAAGATATATTAAGCTTTAGCTGTTATTGACATCAGCTGCAGTCTAAGGTTTCGTATAAAACCATCAGGTCAGTAAAAATGATTGTCTACATTAAATGGTGAACGTGTCCATTGCTTCTCTGATGAATGATCTTAACCCACAAGGTAAACCTGATGAAACCTGTGCTTAAATGCATTGTTCACACAATTAAGTTTGGTCTATATATATATATATATATATATATATATATACAATTCCACCTGGTGTACAATAAACTCTTTCATTTGCCTGCACTCACTATGACAAACACACACACACACAAAAGAAGGAACATATTATTCTTAGAGATTATTTTTATTTTAATTAGTTTGTTTTGCAGTGTTTGAGATTGTAACTATATTGTGTTAAAAAATAAGTAAAGTAAGTAAATGAAAAAATCACAAGAAAAATAAAATTCCCCCTCATAAAAAATCCCATTTTTAAATCCCATTTTAATCTATTTAGTCAGAGTGAATAATCAGAGTGATATTTTTGTTTACTGATTTGTAGGAATTTGATGTGGAAACATTAAATTGAAAGTGAATCATTACAGCAAGTTTGCTATTAAAGTATAACATTACAGACATAGTAGTGTCATACTGGTGGAAGCAACATCATAATGGTACATATGATAGAAGATGGTGGGAGGCTTCACACTTTCCTGGCACAAACAAAAGGTCTCCTGGAGTTACAGCCCTCATCATTCCAAGCGTTCCCTGTAAGAAGAAAAGAATCGCTAAGCACAACAGAATAAAAGTCTCTACAGTTTATGACTAACTATTGTTTGTTGAGTGCATTTAAATGTCTCTAATGTAATGCTTCTTCAGACAAATTAAGAAAAGCGTATGAACAGCAGTAAAAATACAACACATAACTTAGTCTTCAGATACCAGATCCAACGAGTCACTCAGCTGGCTGCAGCCTTTGTTTTAGATGTGCTTCTATGAAATGGTGTCTAGATGGTATTTATTGTTAGTTGAGGTTCCCAGTTAATGAAGATGTTAGTTAACAGGAAAATTAGTAGTTTTAAATTGCAAACAAACCGTGTTAATGTACCATATTGTTGCTTATCGCAAAAAAGACCACTAAGATAAGTATATTGTGGTAAATTTGCATTATCAGGGTTATAGTTAACACACAGGGGTGCCCCATCTTTCCAGTCCTTTCAAAATCCTAAGCCTGTCACCATGCATGGAGGCTCGACTTGCCCATTGTATCCCTCACAAAAAAAGTTAAAATGGATGTATGTTCTGTGGATTCCAAACCAAAGAATGGCACGGCAATGAGGTGCCTATCTGAGCTGTCCTATCTGTTGCATCTGTGACTAAATAGATTTCCCCTACTGTGATGATCTACACTGCCACCTGTGGTATACCGGAGATTGGCCACAAATATAAAAAGACATAAATACACATATAATGACTCCTATAACTATACCACTTGTCTCTTGTCAATTAGAAATACCATCAGTAAGTCTAATAATATTTGTACCTCTGAAGTTGATCTCTGTACAGTGTTCTCCTCCTCGGTTGTTAGGCTCCCCATGAGCCCAGTATCTGAATGTGGCCCCCGAACCATCAGTCCACATCCACCTTCCCTCCTGAAAGAGAAAGGTGATTGCTGAACAGCTGTGCTAATTGCAGATTACAGATTTGTTCATGGATGTCAGGATATTTTGGAAGAACTGGTCACTGGTTGATCTATAAGGGGTCTCTGACTTGTAGACCACGAAGAGTCTGAGGGGCCCATGGAGCATGTTCTGTAATCTTAATCTTAAATGAGTTTAAACCATGCTTCCCTATTCTGCTCTTCTGAAGTTGGTCTTCATTCTCTGTATTCCAAATGTTGGCTTAAATTCTTGATGACTTTCTTTGAATTACATATTTTCATGATCTATCAATTAATTCGTTTACCTCAATTAGGTGAGCTGAGGAAATATATTCTTAGTTCATATAGTAGATTTCTCATAAGATCCTTCAGTGTTAAAGTAACTTCCAAATCAAATTGGTTCAATCCTGTATATGAGAATTACTAAAGGGGAAAATATACATATTCTATTTAAACATCTAGAGTACCTCTCCCAGCATTTTCTCCCTTTAGGTAGACCTTACTCTCAAAAAGGTTTGAGACCCTTGATCTATCCCAAATCTATTAGTCTAAAAAAGGCTCACCTGTATTGCATCAAAGTACCCAATCCAGGCACGTTCATTTGAGCGATACCTCTGGTAAATCAGATTCCTAATGAAATAGTGTTCATGGATGTTGTGGACTGAGGCCAGGTTCCCACCGTGAATGATGCAGATGAGCTGATGGAAGAGACGGAGTGAGAGACAGATACAAAATTAATAGAATATCTGAGAGCATGTAAACTGAGAAGAATGAGATGAGGGAGAGCAGATAAATACAACCAGTCTTCATATAGCTGAAACATGATTATTGACTAACCTCTGCATCAGCCATGGTCCGTTGAGCGGTGAAAATGTAGAAACAGCGAGAACCATACCGGCTCCAACCAGAAGGACAGCCTGTAACACAACTGTTATGTTAGAGTAAACAGTAAAAGGAATCAGCAGATTTAATCTGAGTCAGAAAGTTTTACATCCCATTCATTAAAGTTTTAAAAATAAATACATAATCTTTAACACCTTCCCACACCCTTGCTCTTGCTATCAGAATCATTTTAAAGATTCTATTTTTGCATTTAAATTATACACATACATTAGGACTTAATGTTTGAAAGAGGACATTGTGTTAATTTTAGTGTGCCTGGCCCATCCTGGAGAGAATTTAGGCCTAGCCAATTACCCACTGCAGCTCAGTGTATGATAGCAATGCAGACAACACCATTATTTTTGCATTAATAAAAGTAGGTGATGTTGTGTCAGTGAACTGCTCTGTAGTATGACTGGGGTATTTTCGAGCAAACCAGATGATGTAATGTTGTCTGTATGTTAAATATTACTGAAAATACAACATCCAAGCATAGATAAGTTATAGCTACCAACCTGCAGACCTGCTAATCCTGGTGGACCCCTGTGGATATGAACAACACATTTATTAAAACAACTTAGAATTTGCACTCATGAGTTTTAATTTTAGCATTCATTATCTTAAACAATCTCCTTGTAGTGTGGCTGCTCCATTGTTGGCATTTTGTGGAGCATCATAGCAGATATATTGTAAATTCAGCACTCAGCTGTAGCTTCTAAAAGCTTCATGGTAAACAACTTTCAGGATTTTCAGGATAGAATTACCGACATTACCGTCATATTTGTGAGAGTGACATACAGTACACACTAGGCTAGTTTTCAGCAACATTTTAGAGGATTGTTTAATACTTCAGAAGAATATTTTACTTACTACAGTTCCTGCAATCAACAGTCCGCTAGCCAGACAGAGGAAGAAAGCCAAGTGAAAACCTGATGCCATCTGTGGAAAAGCATGAAATGGAAAAATTTATGGTCTTATATTGAACATCAGTGACTTTTTATGTAAGGATCAACAAGTTAAGAGGAGTTTTTTTTTATTGTTGTTCTTTCCTGTTGATGTGGCCCTTAATAAATAGACACGGTTTCGTCCTTGTAGTTATTTAAGCTTATTTTATTATTAGAATCTGTATCAGCCTAAAATTTCCCATATCTTCCCAAAGTTTCAACATTGAACATTGAGGGTTAAGCTTATACCTGATGTCAATAGGGCTGCAATTGAGGATTCTTTTTTATTAGCAATGAATCAATTTTTGATTAATTGGTTACATTTTGTATCTATAAAGTGTAAAGAGATGCAAGATGTAGTAAAAACAAAAGATAAAGATAAAAAATTATACAAAATGTATTCAATTTACAATGATAAAACAAAAAGAATGCTTGATAAACAACTTAAATGATTAATCGATTATCAGAATAGTTGCAGGTTAATTTTCTGTAGATTGAACTATTTTAGTAATAATCGTTTTATCTGTAATGTCATCATAAAATTAAGTTAAGAAGTAGGTAAGTTATGAAATTTTACCTTTGCTGTAGTGATGCCTGTTGCAGAGAGGATGAACATACAGCTGTGTGACTTGGAACAGTAGGAGCCGTCACATATTTATACACCCCATCAGTATGCGGTGGTCTGGATTGTTAAATAAGTCAACTTCAAATCATTGGACAATGGTGTTTTTCCACCTGCAACAAGGAAACAAACACAAAATGTTGGCATGGAGGTGTTAAGTAGGATGGGCATCTGAAAGCTGCTCCTCTTGTCAGTTTTGCTCCGCAGAGGTTCTCCAATTTCTTATTGATTTTTTTTTAATACTTAGCAAACCTCAAGTAGCAGATTTCTCTTTTTTAGCCTCAAAGTTTAAATGACAAAAGTCAACGATGGCAGAGTATTTCAGCTGTAGATAATAGATATTAACGTCGAACTTCCTAACACCACTCTATGATGAGGAGTGGGCTGTGTTTTCGTAGTTCAGCTAGACCAACGAGTCTTGTCCAGAGAAATTGTCATGTCAATTTCAGGAGATTAAACTTTTTTTCATTTCATATCGATAGTTTAGCAGCTATATCAGGTAGTTCATTTGGAAACCCATCAAGGAGGTTTTAGAGCGACCCCCTTGGTCTGCAAGGGTACCGATAGAAAACAGCACTGCCAATTCTGTACAAAATGTGATATATACGTTCTTACTATTCTGTTTCCTGCAGGCAAGTAGTTTTAGATTAAGAAACTGAATTATGTTGAATAGTAAGACATTGAAATGCAAATAATTGGTACCTACTACAGTATTTACCTATCTATATCTGATCTGTACCTATATGTGTCAGGAAGAGATGTGAGAGTTAAGAGTGCAAACATATTGATATGAAATGGCAGTTCTGGAGAGTTCTGGCAGTTTAGTAGTTAAAGGCAAGTTAAATAAATGAACATAAAATTGCAGTTTAACACTTCTTTCAGTGATACAATTTAGAGACACCAGAGGAGGAAGCAAATGCAAAGGAGGTGGTGGTGTGCTTACACGGAAATGTTCTTTACATGTTTTGTTTTTGATACTTCCTTAAAAAGTCAACACCTGTGGAATCAAGGCCATTTAAAACAAGTATGCTTTTTCAAGGAACAAAAGTGAGCATCAGGCATTAGCAAATGAACACTGAATAAGGAATCGGTGAAATGTATTTATCATTATACAATGCATGGTTGTAGTTCACACATTAGAAAGGTAATTAAATTCATAGAATAACATAGAAAATTAAAGCTGCAAGCAGCGTTGGACGGGACCTCGCACTCCACGCAACTCGGGGCGTGCTGCGGCCGCGCCACGTGCCGTCGTAACACGTGCGGACCACGACATGAAAATCTCACGTAAATCAGCTCAAAATTGCCACGCAGCGGTTGCTTCCTGTTGCCACTAGGTGGCGCTATTACTATGTGTTTAGGGCGGGACTCTTATCAGACATGTGAAGTTTGGAGCCGATTGGACAATGTACACTCAAGTTATAGCGAATTCGTGTTTCGTGGCGATACATAAAAATTTCCCGCCACCCCACAATCACGCCCCCTCACCACAGTCAACACATATCATCAACAATGTGTTTTGCATTTAATAAGTAAATTTCAGCTGGATCTGATCATCCTGCTAGGAGCAGAACATGAAAGTATAAAAAAGTGACATTTCCTTTCACCACTAGGTGGCGCTCTCACTTTTACTGAATATTATCACATAGACGTATTCAGGGCGGGACTCTTATCGAACATGTGAAGTTTCATTGAGATCGGATCATGTACTCAAAAGTTATGACGAATCCCTCTTTCATGGCGAAGGTTTGAAATTGGATGCCACGGGACGCCACGGGGACAATGTTCCACGAAAAAAACTGACTGCACTGACCAATTTTGAAGTAGATCCAATAGAACCTGTAGGAGGAGTTAGTTGAAATAGAATAGATTTTGGGGGGTGTGGCTTAGACGTTTGGCGGCGCCCGACAATGTCATATCGGTATTTTTGCTACGTTTGAATTTTGTGCAAATTTTCATGTCATGCTGCGGGGGCCAAATATGCGGTCGAAGTCCCAGAAAAATAATAATAATTCCTAGAGGAACAATAGGGTCCTTGCACTTTCAGTGCTCGATCCCTAATAAATAAAATACTGACCACTGCAGACTGGGAGCACCCCACAAGAGCTGCAGGTTTGGGGATGTTCTGACCAGTTTTCTAACTATCACAATTTGGCCCTTGTCAATGTCGCTCAAATCGTGGACAAACTCTGAGGACAAAATGTTCACTTGCTGCCTAATATATCCCCCCATTGACAGGAGCCATGATAACCAGAGTTCAGTGGTCATAATTTTATGGCTGGTTAGTGAATATATATATATATACATATACATATATGTGTGTGTGTGTGTGTGTGTGTGTGTGTATAGATGTATTGGTGCCTTGATCCCAAATTTATAAAAACAATTCACATTTCATCCTACAGATTTGAATGTTCACATATTTGCATTGCTATTTAACTCTCGCAATATATTTTTACATTTCTATGAGGTAGAGACCTCTACATAGCCGAGTAAAAAAAATAAAAACAAACAAAATATAATCACAATGTAATATAGTTCAGTGCAACACCACCTTAAACAATGACCTCAGTAATAAACATAATTGAACACATTTCCAATACAGTTGTATTGCATTATACTGTACAGGTGTTGTAAACTGGTCACTGATGGTATATTTACAAACTCTACTCAAAGATGAGCTATTTGAGCAGAGGCAGAATTATCTTGCATACAAGGAAATGTTCTTTTAAATTCTTGTCACTTCCTTGATGAGCATCTGTAATGTGATACACATGGTGCTAGACAATCAAGGTAATACTTTATCCCAGAACAAACCTACGGGTGTGAAAGGGACCTGTGTCTCTTGTTCTCTCTTTCTTCCATCTCTTTCCCTCTCGAGTCACTCATTTTCTGTTTACTTGGTAAGAACAATGCCATCAAACTTACATGTCACCCAGTAACTGAAATGTAGCTGGCAGATTTTGAGACTTGGAAAGCTTTGGAAATCAGTGGTGGCCAACCCAGCTGTTGGGACCCTCACTAGGGATCCCGAGGCCTTCTTGATTTTAAGGTGTGTAAGAAAACTTAAGAAATGTCCACAGTAGGCCTACATCTCAGTATTTCAAAATCTGGATTTGTCAAAATAAGCCAATTAAGTATGTATTGTTGTTATCAGGTGTTCTCTGCTGTTTAGTATAATATGAAGTATCTATAAAATAAGCCACATAGTCAGGGGTCGTCAATTTACTCAATGAGTAAGTGTAAAAATAGTATTGCAATTCGTTTACCATCTCTCTGATTTGAATCTCAACATTTGTCTCACAAATCAACTCGCACCTACATGTTGCTTGCCAAAGACTTAATATATAGTGTTGTTAACAATAATTAAAAAATAGTAAATAAGGATACACAAGACATGAGCCAAATTGTGATGGCTAGATACATGGGTCAGAGCATCTCTAAACCTGCAGCTCTTGTGGGGTGTTCCACACCCCTGCAGAGGTCATTTCCTATCGAAAGTGGTTCAAAGAAGGAAAACTGGAGACAGGGTCATGGGTCACACACACACACACACATACATATATATATATATATATATGTATGTGTGTGTATATATGAAACATAACATTAAAAAAAATCTGACTGCGGCCTTTGATACCATTGACCATGCTATTTTACTTAAGGATTAAAGAACTGGGTTGGCATTTCTGGTACAATCTTGAACTGGTTTCATTCCTATTTGACTAATAGATCGGTTCTTGGTCCAGTTTTGTTCTCCCTGTACATGCGTCCTCTGGGTCATTTGTTCAGCCACTTCCATGACATGTCATTCCACTCTTATGCCGATGATACACAGATCTACTTCTCTGTGAAACCCAGTAACTTGAATCAACGGTCCTCTTTCCATGAGTGCTTAGCTTCCACCAAAGACTGAGACATCCAGTCATTAATTTTCTCCACCTAAATCCTGACAAAACTGAAATCATTTTATTTGGCCCTGAAAACTTTGTCACTGCAGTTGATCAGTTTATTGGACCATTGCGCACAAATATTAAACCCACTGTTAAGAATCTGGGTATCATCTTTGATCTGTACAGGACATTTGACCTTCAAGTCATGTCTTCATGCCTTTTATCCATTCCCCGCTCTAACTGCAAAACTAAAGGTGAATGGCCTTTGCTGTTTTAGCCCCAACATTGTGGAATAGTCTTCCCCAATCGCTCAGATTTGCTGAATCTGTGGACTGTTTTAAGTGGCTCCTCAAAACCAACCTCTACAGGCAAGCCTTTTTATAGATCTCCGTCTTTGTTTTTTCATCTGTTGACTCTTTTAATTTATACTTCCCTCTTGTTTTATCTTCCTTATGTTTGTATTTGCATGCTCCCTATGCTTGTTTGATTGGGTATGGTTATGCATACATGCGTACATATTTATATGTATATATGCACATATATAGACCCATATGTGTTTTTTTATTTTTGTTGTTTGTAAAGCACTTTTTAACTCTGTGTTAAAAAAAATGCTATTTAAATAAAGCTTTACTTGCTTACTTACTTGCTTTTACCTTAGTATGGTTTTGAATGCAGTATTTGTAGTGCAGCATTTTCACAGTGGGTTTGGTATTGTACTTTTACTTAATAGACCTGAATACATCCTCCTCCTCTGGTTAGCACACCCACAGCCTAACTGCACCTGTGTGTTACCTCTTTGTCTTGTGATTTTTTTTCACTGACTCAAGAGAAAATACGGTCAGATTGAACCCGTTTGACTGGCAGCTTCCAGCTCCAAAACATATTTGAGAGATGTCCGGGTTTAGACTATTTTGATTGTCTTGATTCTAACTCAATGGCTCTGTGAAGAGTACAAGAAGTAACCATAAATAAGCAGCAACTTTTTATTTATTTTCTGTTGCAACATTTACATAAAATGTGCTATATTTTATTATCGTTATCTGGATATGAAATGACACAGCCCTAGAATATATAGTATTGTATTACACAACATTCTGGTCATGTACACATTAGCAACTCCGATTATATAAATGTTATGTCTCTAATATAGAAGTTCTACTTTTTCAGACTATAGGAACCACAAGTAGCGCTGCATTCTCAAAGTGCAGTAATCTAGAGGGGTAATAGGGTACTATGAGCTCTTTAAGATATGAAGGGGCCTGACCATGAAGAGGTTTCTAGGTGAGGAGGAGGATTTTGAATTCTATTCTGAATTTTAAAAGGCGCCAATGCAGAGAAGCTAAAACAGTAGAATTGTGATCTCTTTTTCTAGTTTCTGTCAGTACATGTACTACAGCAGCAATAAGATACCATACAAAGGACAGAAGTGAACAAAGAGGAGATGGTGCCACCTGCTGATTGAAATTAATGACTGCTACAGATGAGTGAATAAAACTGAATGAGGTATGATTAAGCTCCAGGCACAAACAGACTGTTACCCTGAAGTATTTCCCTAACATAACTTTTGTATCCTTGTTCCTATCCTAACATAAGTATGAATATTATATTCAGTTTCTGCCAATAGATCCTCTTCAATATCAAACACTGGACCTTTAAACAGTTTAAACAAAAACAAATTTAACCTTCATCATGAAAGTAGAATTTATTGTGTTATTGTTTTACTAGACTGCTTTAGTTTTAGCTTGGTGTACTATATAAACAATATTTTTATGTATTTAGCCAGACACATTTTATCCAGCATGGTCTGCACTGAGTTAAAGTCAGTTAAGGTTATGATTGAGTGTTTTATACATTTTCTGTTTCTAACAACATTCAAACATTCAGTAGTATTTGTCTTGGAGGAATACTTGCACAGCTGTGCAGGGAAATAGAATTTTCTCAAACCCAAATCCAATATCAGTCCTGCTATTTTATGCAGTCCTTTGAAATCTCTTAATAATTCCTTCCCTTTAAGCTTTAGCTTTCAACATTAAAGTTGTGGATAACTTCACTAAACCTCACAGTCATTTAAAATCTGTCATCGCCTTTTGGGGGCCAAGAATACAGACACACTAAGTTTTGAGTGGTTTCCTAATTAATGCTCACAACCTGTAAATACAGTGATTACAATGAGATATAAAATGATGATTAAACATGTGTCTGACACATTGAAAATAATAACTGTAGTCTTTATACTTTTGTGCAACAAGTTTGTCAGAGGCCAAACTTCTCAAATATTAATGATGACTTGTCCAAACATAAGCAGCTGAACAGGAAGAATTAAACAGGTGGCTGAACATCAAGTGATGATACTGCCTGTCCCGATAAGCACACGCTGTCTCATTGAGAACTAAAGTGGGAGTTCATGGTCCACTGGGTAGTAGGATAGTGTGAGCCCCAGCTGAACAAATGCCAGCACACAATGCTTATGGATTAAGCAATCCATTGTCATCAACATCTTTTGCGCAGATTACATTAATTAATTACTCTTATTGGCTTTTTGTTTGCAGGACTTTTGTTGCGCTTCCAGTGTTGTGTTAAGTATGGTTGTGTATGATCTCTCTCCTCTGAGCACAAGCAGCCACGCCTGTGATGAAACGCTGCAGCTGGTGAGGCTGCTCTCTAACATGCACAGAGCAGTGTGGAGGAAAGAAACAGCGATGTACACCTTGTATGTACACTTAATGGATAAATACGGCTATATGACACCTGATGTAAAAAAAAAAAAAAATTGTATGGGATCAATAAAGCTCAACATATCTAGCCTTGATCAGCGCCAATACTGGTCGTTGATATCGGATCAGGACACACCTGTAAATATTTATTTTGCACACCGTCTGAGTTCAGCCCTGTACTCTGTCTGTGTGACACATGGTGGATTCAGCCACACGGACCTGTTTTAGAGGAGCAGGGAGAGAAGCAGCTCTGTGGCTGTGTGCAGCTGATCAATCGTAACCTTAACTGACTTCAACTCAGTGCAGACCATGCTGGATAAAATGTGTTTGGCTAAATACATCAAAATATTGTTCATATCATGATATGACCTTTTTTTCTGTTTCACATATAAGAGAATACCAATACTGTATACTGTAATACTGAGATGTTCTGATGCCATTTTTCCCTCCCGGTTCGATACCTTTGTGTATCGGCTGATACAGAGTACCGATCCGATATAAGTGGGTTAAAAGAAGTCTGTGTGAACACACTCAGCGCACATATATTGGATGTATATGTACACACACACACACACACACACACACACACACCAGATTTTAGGCAGTATCAGAGTAATTTCTAATACTGGTATCGGTATCAGAAGAACAACAACCCTGTTAACCAGGCCCGGCCCTAACCAATTTGGTGCCCTAGGCAAGATTTTAGGTGACGCCACCCTTACATCGCAATAAATTCCACTGCCAGTTATACATATATACATACTCACGCAAGAAACTGAATAGCTTTGTCTTTGACATTTTATTTTATTTTTAGAGAAACAAGTTGCTCAATCAAAACAGTTGACAAGAAAATAATGCATTAGAAATAAATAATACAAAAAATATAAATAGCCCACACAAAGTATAAACAAAATAAAAACTGTAAACAAGTGATAAAATAAATTAAACTACACCACCACCTAGTCCTCCTCACATCACCTGCTACAGTTGTACTCTCCTAGTCTTTCTTGCAGCAAAGTCATCTACAAAATCATAATGACAACTGATTTGAGATCACATGATTGATGCTTATGATGGAAAGTCCACTGTGTTCTTGCATCATAGCAGATCTCAGGTAAGGTTGAATGAGTTTGAGCTTGGAGAATCTTCTTTCAGCAGCAGCCACTGTAACAGGAAGAGTTGGGTGTTACAGTCTAATAATAACAGAAATGATTCCAAGAACAAAATGAAATAATAAAAAAGAAAAACCTAAGAGATGCATTACTTTCCCTGTACTGTACATGAATGATACACAGTGCAATTTCTTCTGATATGTAAATTAGATTAGATTTAATCTTATTGTCATTACAGTGAAATGCTGATTAACAGAATGTAAAGAAGCAGTAAACTGCAGTATAATATAACATATGGGAATGTATTAACATTAATGATGTGCACTTTAACATGGATGTAAAGTTTAACACTATAAACACACTTTAGACAATGCTGAACTGTAACACAACAAACAACAAGGCTTCCAACTCTAATATATAAAGGTGTGTGAAAGGAAAAGCATCTGACTGAGCAAATGTTAACTAACCAATAATAAATACAAATAATGTAAACAGCTGCTGAATAGATCTAACCTTTACAAATGTCCCTGAGAAATATAAGGTGGGAGTATTATATATATTATAGACCCCTTCATAACATGAACTGATCCCGGACGAGCCCCCATTTATGTTACGACCCGGCTCGATTTGGAGAGCAGTAACATACAATTGGAACTGGAAAAGAGATGGAATGCGACAATTGACAGGTTCAGGTTTAAATCAGGTGTTTAATTAACTAAGGAGAGTGGGCTTGCACAATGAAATATAACAAAAGAGAGGCTATACAGGTGCTGACAAATAACTAGTACACAAAAAGAAGATGACTGAATGACACTAAAGAACAAAAGGAGATCAGCACCCATAAGCTTACAAACTAGTGAACAAAAAACAAACTAGCAGTTAATCTGCAACTTAAAAGGTCTCAAACAAAAGAGTGTCCAACTCTTGGTACACTATACAAACTAAACAAGTCACAAAGATTACAAAGGCACTGGCTGAATCCACTCAGATAACAGCCAGGCAATACTAAGAAATACAAACACTCGATTAACGTGAGTTAGCTAACGTTAGACAGATAACGTTAAAAGCTACTGCAATCTGCTTGCTACCGTTAGCATCTTAGCTCCACCGAAGTGCGCAGAGCCCGAGCCACACAACACACCACACAAACATGAAACCAACCCAGCCAACGCCAGCACCCACCTGCCACCGTCTCCTCCACGAGCGACAACGGGGCGCCTCCGCCCCAGATGCTCCCACATTGCCAAATGGAGTTGGCATACCACACCAGCACCACAGCAAAGAGCGCAACTAATGACGTTACGTCATACGTACATACGTTTGGGACTGAATGTGAAGTATTTTAAACTTTTGATGATTTAGAGCGAGCTGTTTTTTAGGACTTTTTCTTTTTTGGGGGCCTTTATTGGGAATTCTGTGAGGAGGTTGCTGTTTCGTCCTCCATTCTGCAATGTTTTGGTCTTCCACGTGTGTGTGTGTGTGTGTGTGTGTGTGTGTAGAGCTGTGGCGAAGCGTCGACATATTTTTGACATTTAATAGCACCAACTTGTTTTAGTATAAAAATATTGAAAGTTGCACCTTTTGTTCTTTCTTCTTCCCCCATTGTGGCGCCCCCTAGATGGATGGCGCCCTTAGCATTTACCTATACTGCCTATGCCACGGGCCGGCACTGCTGTTAACTGGCAACTTTCAGCTGAAATAGTTTACATATTTGGCTGAAAGCCCCCAGTTAACAGAGTCACTTATTAAACCGGAACAGGCTGCGTGTCTTTCTCATGAAGACAATTTCTTGTAACACCCCTATGTATTCAGTAACTCTAACTCTCCTTGTTTTTGTTGTGTATCATGTCCTGAAAGTGATACATAAAGTATCCTGAACATTGTTTAAAGAACAGTTTTTGTATTTACTCAAGGCTGTGGCAACATGTAAAATAATATTTATTATAATAACAAGACTGTATTCCGTAGTCAGTGGATGACACGTAAGTAAAGTAATCAAAGCACCCAGAATAGGTATATAAAGACTGTGTTCCCCTTTTCCAAGACATCCTGCTACCTGCTACTGCAAGTGCAACCTCATCTGATCATCACAACAAGGTAAGGTTTAAATTCTTACCTTTTATCATGGCACCAGCTTTGCAGAAAGGATTCTTCTTCTACTCTTTATTATATTTAGTTTTAGATTTATTTGACAGTGATCAATGTAGAAACAAGACTGCGACTACCCAGTCCCAACTCATAGTTAATAGCTTATAATATAATTATTCCAGTTTATTTCCATTGTGTCTAACTAATGGGGAGATCTGTTTTAGGGTAGTTTCTTTACATTGCTGCATTTCTGTAAAAGTTGTCTCACATATTTGCATATTAAAGTTGTTTAATTTAAATTCTCAACTCTTTGTGCAGATAAGTACGACAGAGTATTAGGGCCATACTAAGAGAAAAAAAATTTTGGGGGGGGGGAAATTACGAGAATAAAGTCGTATGATTACGAGAATAAAGTCATAATATTACGAGAATAAAGTAGTCATTTTATAAGAACTGTCAGCCTGTTGGCTCAGCCAGTAAAACTGTTTAACGATGAAATAATCAATACATTAGTTTACCTGTTGACTGTACAGTATGACTGAGACTGACACAGCGGCTGCTGGGCTCAGGCTGAGGATGCTGATTGGTTGAGCTGGTCACGTCAGATTTTTATAATTCTATCAAAGCTTTTTTCTCATTAAAACGATTACATTATTCTCGTATTATTACGACTTTATTCTCGTAACATTACGACTTTATTCTGGTAACATTACGACTTTATTCTCATAATTTCCCAATAAATAAAAATTTTTTTTTTTTTTCTTAGACTGCCCCTAATACTCCGTCGTAGATTAGAAAAGTTTAATTTCTCTAATATATTTTTACAGAGATGGCTTCAGCTCTTCATTTCATTGTGCTCCTCTGTGGACTGTGGATCGGAGCAGATGTACTGCAACCAGTCGAGGCAGGTACCACGGTCTGCTCGAGGTTTCTGCCTCGTCAAATAAACAGATGCCATTTCGCGATGGCAGGCTCAAGCTGGCAATTATTGGGTCTCTGGAAATAATCAAATTAATAACCTGTTCGGTTTGAAAAGTGTCCTGAGATTTGACCCTGTACAAAAAAATTTAATTGAATTAAGTAATGTTAGTCAGTTTTTGTTTTTAATTTATTTTCTAAACTTAACTAGTGAATAAACTTTTAAAAACTATTATTTAACACTTTAAGTTTACTAAGATTACTATTTCAGTCTCAGCAGTATGACATTTTCACTGTCCCTTTTTTTTCACAATAGTTATCAGTGCAACAAGAGGTAGTGAACATTCAGATTTGTATTTTGTTTTTTTAAGTTGTTTCAAGTGATCATGAAGTACAATGTCGTACAATGTACATCTCATATTGTAATCTCACAAATCTAATCTCTACACACATCTAAAGCTTCAAAAAGAACTACTCTGAGTTGTACAGGAATAATTTCTAATATTGTGTTTTACATCCACAGGCAAAGTGTAAGAAACAAACAGGTTGGTGCTTCTTACATTTATGTAAGAGTTCAATGCTCAAAATACAGTAGCTGGCACTTTAAAAAAAATGTACTTTTTAAGATTGCCTCTTGTGTATTAGACTTGAAAACAGAAATAAGAAAAACCCCTGAAACAGTTGTACGAAAGCTCTTGTGTCTGAACCTTGATTATTCCTCACCTAGTGTCATTCACATATCTTCATACTGCATACCACATCTTAATAGCAGAAGGAAATAACAAATAATAAATGCAACAGTTTTTTTTTTTTACAGTATGATAGAAAATTCTGTATGTTTTTGTTTTGGACTGTTGGGTGGACAACATTAATCTATCTGATTAGTCGGCAGATGGATGAATATTGAAAATAGTCATTATTTGGTGCCCTACTGCATTATTGTCCTTCTAAGCTGATGATTATTTTGTAGCTGAGTGCTGTGAGACTGCCACCTGCCCTCCTGGTTGGACTCAGTTTAATCTCCGCTGTTACCTGTTCAATAAGGATGAAAAGGACTGGGCTGATGCAGAGGTACTTTATCACTAGACCCCAACAACTGTCACCCTGTATTTATAACATATGCTCTAAAACCACTTTCTATTGTAAGAATCATGCAGTCAAAGAAATCCTTATTTGTAATTTGTAGGGCAACTGCTTTACAATTGGCTGTCTTAGACACTGATAATGTAAACATTTTATACAAATACACAGAATTCCTTCATTGTGGGTTTCTATTGTTAAAACATTAAATATTACTATTATTAATATTATTTAGTGTTAATTACTAAGAGAAGATAATTACTGAGTAGAAACCCTGAGCTACTGGTTATAATGTCGGTACAAACAGTGGAGGGTACAGTGATGTTCATGTAGTGATGTTAAGAATTCAAACAGTCTTTGTCTTTTTGGTTTGCACATTGTCTTCCTCATCAGCGTTTATGCAATTCTTTTGATGGGAATCTGGCTTCTCTGCGTACCCAAAGCGAGTACACCTTCATCCGAGACCTGATTTACAAAGTGACTAACTCACATAAAACCACTTGGGTTGGAGCCTCTGATAAAGTGAAGGTGAGTGTTTTGATCAATTAACAGGATCTGTTACAAATGTTTGTTGCGTGCCATTGAATATATTCTTCTGTTAGGTGGCTACACTAAAAAGATATTTATTTATATTAGTAAATTGACCTTTAAAACTTTTTCTTTCAGGAGGGTGTGTGGCTGTGGAGTGACGGTTCAAACTTTGTCTTTAATGGCTGGGCTAATGGAGAGCCTAACAACTACAATGGAGGAGAAGGTTGTATGGAGATAAACCTTGGAGGTAAATTAATTATCTGTTGTCCTCTTGATTGTTATTTTTTGAAATGTACAAAGGCAAGCAGGTGTCACAGTAAAGACAATATTCTATTGATATAGATAATATAGTATCTCTGACAGTGACTGACCGACAGACGTAACCTTACATTTTTATTAATATTCTGTTTTGCTTCTAATTTACTTATTTTTTTTACATTAGATTAATTAATAAACAGTAAACACTTGTGCTTCTAATGTTTGTTTATTTCTAACCTCTTTCTACAGGAAAAGATTTTGTCAATGATGGAAAGTGTACCCGGAAGAACTCCTTCGTCTGTGCCAAGGACCTGTAACAATCACACACATCTGCCATGAAGGATGTCACACCCCCACTGATGATGTCACTTCCACCAGGGTGTAAAGCCTCGATTACATCACTGCTGGAAGTTATATTGACAAATCTGATTTAATTTACCTTTAATCAATAAACACATATATCCTGCTCGGCAATCCGTCTCACTTGTTTATATAACCATTACATACCTAAGCTCAATAGTCATAGGAGTGCTATAAAAAAAGAATAAAGCTGTAGAAGAATAAGAAAATAAATGTTAAGTAATAAGTAAGTAAGTAACAGAAGTTATCTCAGGACACTTTTCAAATGGTCTAGACCGAACTCTTTATAACATTATTTACAGAGACCCAACAGTACCACCATGAGCAAGCACTTGGCGACAAGGGCAAGGAAAAACTGCCTGTTAAAAGGCAGAAACCTAGGACAGATCCTCCGGCTCTAGGTGGGTGGTCGTCTGTCTCGACCAGTTGGGGTGAGAGAGAGAGAGAGAGAGAGAGAGAGAGAGAGAGAGAGAGAGAGAGAGACAGACAGACAGACAGGTGCACAGCAACAACAGTATTGGCAATGGCAATCTAGCAGGACCACGGCAGGAGGCTCCACCAGGATCGATAAGAACCTGCGAGACGAGAAAGCACAAGAACTCCGGGGAAGAAGTGGAGTTAGTAACATGCATTAATGGAACATGAATGAGTGCAGAAAGAGAGAGGAAGGGAGGAGCTCAGTGCACCATGGGAAATCCCCCCGATAGTCTAGGCCTATAGCAGCATAACTAAGGGATGGTTCAGGACTCACCTGATCCAGCCCTAACTATAAGCTTTATCAAAGAGGAATGTCTTAAGCCTACTCTTGAATGTGGTGAGGGTGTCTGCCTCCCGAACCACAACTGGAAGCTGGTTCCACAGGAGAGGAGCTTGGTAACTGAAGACTCTGGCTCCTGTTCTACTTTTAGAGACTATAGGAACCACAAGTAGCCCAGCATTCAGAGAACGTAGTGTTCTAGAGGGGTAATAGGGTACTATGAGCTCTTTAAGATATGAAGGGGCCTGACCATGAAGAGCTTTATACGTGAGGAGGAGGATTTTAAATTCTATTCTACATTTTACAGGGAGCCAATGCAGAGAAGCTAGTACAGGAGAGATGTGATCTCTTTTTCTAGTTCCTGTCAGTACTCGTGCTGCAGCGTTCTGAATTAATTGGAGCGTTTTAATGGACTTATTGGGGCAACGTGATAATAAAGAGTTGCAGTAATCCAGCCTTGAAGTAACAAATGCATGGATTAGTTTTTCTGCATCTGTCTGTGATAGTATGTGTCTAATTTTTCTAATATTACGTAAATGAAAGAAGGCAGTCCGAGAGGTCTGCTTTATGTGGGAGTTAAAAGACAAATCCTGATCAAAGATAACTCCAAGATTCCTGACAGTGGTGCTAGAGGCCAAGTTAATGCCATCTAGAGTAACTATATCTTTAGACAGTGAGTCTCTAAGGTTTTTGGGGCAAAAATTTTTTTTTTTTTTTTATTTTTAATTTTTTATTTTTTTTTTTTTTTTTTTTTTTTTTTTTTTTTTTTTTTTTTTTTTTTTTTTTTTTTTTTTTTTTTTTTTTTTTTTTTTTTTTTTTTTTTTTTTTTTTTTTTTTTTTTTTTTTTTTTTTTTTTTTTTTTTTTTTTTTTTTTTTTTTTTTTTTTTTTTTTTTTTTTTTTTTTTTTTTTTTTTTTTTTTTTTTTTTTTTTTTTTTTTTTTTTTTTTTTTTTTTTTTTTTTTTTTTTTTTTTTTTTTTTTTTTTTTTTTTTTTTTTTTTTTTTTTTTTTTTTTTTTTTTTTTTTTTTTTTTTTTTTTGGGGGGGGGAAGAAAAAAAGGGGGGGAGGGTTGTTTTTTTTTTTTGGGTTGGGGTTTTTTTTTTTTTTTTTTTTTTTTTTTTTTTTTTTTTATTTTTTTTTTTTTTTTTTTTTTTTTTTTTAAATTTTTTTTTTTTATTCCCCTCCCTTTTTTCTTTTAAACACTATTTTGACAGATTTTGGGGTATCTTCAGATGTGAAACACTTTGTGCTTAGATTCTTTCAGAAGCAGCAATCACAAGCATTTTCTTCAGGAAATGCAAATACGCTAGTTTGTCTTTAAATTCCCTTTTGTCAGAATAAACGGAGATCGCCTCCAAAGATATCCTGGTCTGGGCCTCTTCATCATAACACAACGCAGACAACACTAGAAACTCACCTGTTACATTTATTGATTAAAGATAAATTAAATCTGATTCATCAACACAACTTCCAGCAGTGATGTAATCGAGGCTTTACACCTGAAGTGGAATTATTCTTTGATAACAGGGCGTTTCCTTTTACATTGAATACAAAATCATATGTAATATGTCTCATATTTGACACTTTCACAGGGTTTTATTTTTAAACTATACATCAGAATGTCTTGATACTTATTGGGTCACACCATGGGGTCCTGCACTATAACCCTGAAGTGGAATTAGTCTGTGATAAGAGGGCGTTTCCTTTTAAATTGAATCCCAAATCATATGTAATTAGTCTCATATTTGACACTTTGGCGGGCTTTCATTTTGAAACCAGTTCTGAGACGCTATTACCGTAAAGCTACTATGAAAGGGGAGGGGAGAGGAGGGGAAAGAGGGGATTTAGATAAAAACAAATCATCACTCACACAACAAAACAACGACTAAGATATGATGACAATCCACGTGCCTATCTAAATGTCTAAATGTGTGTTTTTACCGGGTCTATTTAAGGCCTTATGTTTATAGTGTAGCCTTATTTATTTAATATTATATACTATTGTTAATATCATTGTGTATAAAGTATTACAATTCAATTCAAGTGTGTATTTATTCGCAGGAAACAGCCTGTTGTTGGTTAGTGGGAGCAGCTTAGAGCTCAACAGTGTTTCCACAGAATTACAGTTTAACTGTAGAAGGTATATTTCTATTTCTATAAGTTAGTTCTTATTTCACCTTTTTAATTCTGCTTGATTATTCACCTTATTGTGATGTTTTATTGTCTCACACAGACCAGCTTGCCTCGTCCCGTCTCTTTCTGCTTCTCTTTCAACAGAAGCTGTGAAAAGTTTATCTTTATGGATTTTATTGATGCTGAATTGACAAGTAGACTGTCGACATACGACACTCTTTACCTTGTGCTTCTAGAGTTCTGTGTTACAGACACGTCAGCAAATGTTAGTGTGTCATATTTTTAAAGGGAGTTTGGAGTAATATTTCCCCTGAAAGTACATCACAATGAAAAATGTATATTTTATATATATACTAGTCCAATAAACTGAACTTCATCATGAAACAGCAGCTTTACCGGTCATGAAAAAGTGAAAAAATGTTTGACATCCGTACATTCTTGTCACATTATTACATTAGGCCTTTCTTATTTGCCCGTTTGTATATCCTCGCCTTCTGCACTCGCCTCTCTGGTGGGAGGGACTAAGAAGGAGGAATCACGGATGTACAAACTGAATAATGAGAATGATGACAGGTGCATTTCACTATGTGACAAATAAACCCTCTTATCTTATGTTAGGTGGATGAATGATCCTCTTGTTGATCTGGTTCTTGCGGTTTCCTCATTCGTGGCTCTTACTGTAAGCTTGTATTTGTTTGTTCTGCCAGACAAGGAAATAAGTGACAGTCAGGATGACTTGTTTCTGTAATTTACAGGATGCTGGTCGGAGTGTTTCCTTTAAGTTTCAGTAGAGAGAGAGAGAGAGATGAAAGATACTAAACCAACTCTTACCAATGTTTCAAGTCTTAGGCTGTAAAACCACTTTTTTGTTTTAAGTTACAACTTCCTGCCACTGATTTGGCATTGAGAGGAGAGTTTTAAGGGGACATTTAACCTTTATTTACCAGGCCAGGCAATTTCTAATTTACAATTTTTGACAGATTGATTACAATTAATGGTTTATTTCCAATTAAGTTATAAAGTCATTCGCAGTGGCTCCAAACAAGACTCTAACTCCGGGGGAAGATAATGCCACAGCAGGGCCTGGAGAGGAGAGGCATGAAGTCGGTAGATGAGCGAGGGAGGGTAGGGGCATCAGAGAGGCAGCGACAGATCGAGTCAGAATATTTTCACGTCCAACTCTGTTAGGTGGTTGGACACCAGAGTTGGTGGAACAGTGTAAAGACTGTTTGGTGAGTTTTATTTTCTTTCTGCCCAGTTTGAATGGAGTGTGTTTTAAGATCGCTTGACAAGGTCAAGGTCAAATTCAGAAGTTGTACAGTGGTATAATTTAGTTTAATGTGGGAAACGTGGTTTTCCTTTCTTGACATTTGGTGAGTTTATTTTCTCCCCATCACCCCTCTCTGTTTCCTGCCTGTTTGTTTCTGACTGTGATGTTGAGTCTGTTGGTGCTGAATCTCTGGACAGTTTGTTTAATAAAGATCAGGTTTTAAAAGAGGAGTGTCTTAACTGTGTCCTTACTGGCAGATGGTTTTGTTTAAATAATGTATTATTTACACACACTGTTTACAATAATTTCACTCACCGTTAATTTCACTTTCCGTTCGTTATTAACTGTATAAATGTGAGGTCCAATCCAACCACCGTCATTCTCACTGTTCAGCTACCAGCAGATCTTCTGTCGCCATGCTCCGCCTCAGACTCAGCACCACACTGTGTGAGTACACAACTACCTGAGGAATAGAATACGGCTTTCTGGAGGTCAGGTTTTAATTAAAGTTTAATAAGGATGCAATGAATAATGTGCAAATGTCAAATCAGGTTGTCACAGGATAAAAAGCTCTATTTTTCAAGATTCCTTAAAGTATATTTTTATTTTTAATATATGATTTTTTTATATGTGTTCAAGAGAGTCTGACAGTGATTTTTCTTTTTCAGTGCTGGCAGCAACGTGTTTGCTTTTCAGAGCAGGTAAATATCTGAGTGTGTGTGTATTGTGTACAGTATTTTTTAATGCATGTGTGTGTGTGTGTGTGTGTGTAAATTTTACTTTATACTTTATATGCAGTGTATTTGAGCCTTATTGATTCTCATGCATCATTTGAACATTTCACAGATAATTGAAGAAATTGTCTACATTTATCTCCAGTTTTTATTAGTTACTGAAATGTTATTTAAACATATATATACATTTTTAAGCAGTCTTCAGAACAGGACTTTAGTTTTGATTTGGTTATGTCTGCCAATATGGAGCATTTATTGACAGTAATACTGACAAAATATTCTGAACTGAAAGACTTTACTGTGTTTTGTGCCCAATGAGTCTGATTTGAAAATGATCAATATGGATTATTTTTATTACTTGTGTGCTTCTTGTGTTCACTCATTAATGATTTCACAATCTGTTTTTTGGTTGTAACTAATTAATGTTATATTCTATTAATAAAACTAATTTTTCTTTGCAGGTTCTTCGGTGGCCATGTCCACAGAGAGAGTCGTCACCTGTTCTCCTGGCTCCCACAATGTTCACCGTCTGAGCTGTGGTATGACTGAACCCTCTAAAACTCTCTGTGTACAGTAAATGGTACTTTACTGTTGGAAGACCCAAAAAGACATCACTCATAAGTTACAGTTTTATTGTTAAGGCTTTGAGGCCACCCATTTTCTAACTGATAAGAGATCTATTATTTTTAGGTTGTCAATCAAATCTGTTCAAACCACACCCACACAGCCCGGTTTGTGACAACTCCGAACTGGCACTAACACCAGTCCGGAAGTAGCACAGGTGTCAGACCAGACCCCTAGACCCCCAACCAGGGGCCCTAGTGGTCCTCTATGTGATTAAGAACAGGAAAAATTAAACAAGAAGCTTGTGTAAGAAAAGCCATCTCTGGGCTACAGTCTACCTATTGAATTGTCATCCTGATCGACCACCGTGACTCGACTTGAACGCCTCAGGGTCTAACTTGGCAGTATAATTTAGAATTGGCTGTAAACGTGCCACAGCATCTTGTCTTAAAGTGGCAGTAACTAACGTCATCTTTGTTGAAAGTCACTGTTTGATTTCATGGTGCTTAATGAGTGGCAAAGAGGCCGGATGGCCTGAAACAGTGGAGACTAACTTTTGAGAGGGCTACTAGCCGTTCGGCTTCACTATCACAAAGCATTGCTTTGTCTAGGTTTTTAGAGGCTAATAATACAGCACTCCGTCATTATTGGACTGTGTGTATGTATTATTTGATGACTTCCTTTCTACTATCGAATGATAGAATAATTATATCAAACAGGTTATCCATTGCATCTTTGCTCTGTTGTGCTGTGTAACAGCCAGTGGAGTGATCAGTGTGCAGACAGCTCTGTATGGACGTGCAGACACTGAGACCTGTAGTGATGGCAGACCTCCACAGCAGCTTGCCAATACAAAGTGCTCTCAGCCGGGCACCGTGGACGTCCTCAGGAAAAGGTACACAACCAACTTTGTTACTTTGTTATTGTACAGTCTTTGTGTTAAGTGTTAAAGGTGTTGACAGCACTGAAACCTGATACATTTATTTAACGCTGTAATATAAAACCAGTGTCATTTGCATTGTGATTTTGCTCCTCATCTTCTTCCTGCAGCTGTGATGGCAAGAAGGTGTGTGAAATAAACACAAAGACTATCATGACTTCTGATCCCTGCTATGGCATCTACAAATACCTGGAGACCACCTACACCTGTGGCCCTGCAAGTCAGTTACAGTTATACATGAAACTAGTGAAACAAACAAAAGTTGAATAAGTCTAATGTGATTCATCCTTTCTCTGACAGTTCGCAGTGTCACGTGTGAAATATCCTCTTCAATCCTGAAGTGTGGTAAGATCGCTATTTATGTTTAATGGATAATTGTGGTCAACATAAGCATTATTTATTTAATGATAGAAGTCCCCCTAAGGCTCTGGATCTGGGCTGATCAGCTGATTTTAATTGTTAGTGGTGGTTAACATAAACCTGATAACATGTCTACCTTTCCTTTACCCCTCAACCTGCTGCTCTTCCTCACGACAGCCTCTACAGTGCAGCATTTCACTGGATATGAGAGTGAAAGTTATTATTACACCACCAGATGCCACTAAATCCTAAACACTGGACCTTTAAATGTGTTTAAACACCATTACTGGAGACTCTGAGTTTTGACACACAAATTGATACAGTAAAATACACACTAATACTTAAGAAATTGTACACAAATCATTCAGCTAGGAGCTTTCTAATATTGATCTGATCAGAAATTATAGATGTGATGTGATGTGATATGAAGAAGAATGTGACTACTGAAACTGAATGAGGCAAGTTTAATGTTAGACTGCAATCAAATTACACACAGGATTAACATTAGCTTAAATAATGACAGCTGGTATGTATTTGGATCAAGTAGCTTGTGAAAAATAAGGTATGAATACATTTAGTAGCTCACTACTATTTCAATGTGTCAGATATATTTAATTAACATTGCAATATATTTATTTTACTGAGAATCATTGGCACAAACATTTCTTTAAGGATTCATTACCATCTTATCTCACTTTGTAGCTCCAGTGTGCTCTGGGCAGTATGTGTCAGTATGGCCAGATACTCAACATATACCAACCCAGATTGGGACCAAAAACTTGATTGGGACATCCCTAAATAATGTTCAACATCCATCTTAATATCTAACTTTGGTCACCTGGCTCTCTAATCTGCAGTATACATATATTTTTTTACCTCATCAATATGTCCTCCTCTTTCTGTCAGATGAAGGTCAGGTTATATTTGTGTACGGGGCAGATTATGGACGCCGTGACAGCACCACATGCTCCTACGGACGTCATGTCTATCAGGTCACAAATGTCCACTGCCGAGGCCCGAGCAAAGTGGCGAAAGGTACAGGTGCTGCACTCACAGGAAAATAGACTTAAGAACTGCAGTACAGTGATGGCTGTAAAGAAGGAAAATTTGTGATGCCACCCACTGTCATCTTCTGTGAAATGGCACCTTAGATTTTACATTTACTCTGCATCCACAGCTGTAATGGTAAAAACAGCTGTTTGGTCAGTGCGAGCAACTCAGTGTTTGGAGACCCCTGTTACGGCACTTACAAGTACCTGGAGGTGACTTACAGGTGTCAGTGTAAGTCCTTGTTTGTTTTTGTTTAACTGAAGACAATAATATACAAAAATGTATGGTAGGGAATGCAGATATACCAACAATATTCATGTTATTTTGACAGTTCACACTGTGGCATGTGAAGGGTCTGTGGCACGCCTGAAGTGTGGTAAGATCATAATTTCATTTTATTGTTTCTCAAACCTGCATGAACTACTTCTACTTCCTCTCTAATGTTTGTTCCCTCTCAGGTGAAGGGCAGGTTATATCCGTCTACAGTGCCATTTATGGCCGCAGCGACCGGACCACATGCGCCTCTGAACGACCTCAGTCTCAGATCCACAACGCCAGCTGCTCAAGTTCCTCTGACAACGTTGCTCGAAGGTAGAGCTGCCCACTCCTTTTTTTATTTATTATTCTTATTATTTTTAAACTAGAACAGGTTTATTGTGAATTCAAGCCTCATTCACATCTCTCTGTCTCCACAGCTGTAACGGGAAGAGCAGCTGTTCGGTCAGCGCGAGCAACTCAGTGTTTGGAGACCCGTGTTTCGGCACTTATAAGTACCTGGAGGTGGCTTATGCGTGTCATGGTGAGTAGCTTAAAGGCCAGTTTTACTCTGCTGAGGATAGTCTGTGGACCTGATGTGCACATGAAGGTGTCACACAGTATACAGTATGAGGTGAGCTATTTACACATAATGTTGCAAACACAAAAAAACTACTGAAAATAAGGCAAAACTTACAAGTTCTGTTAGTTCAGAAGCATTCAGCAGGGTTCCCACATGTCCTGGACTAGTTTTCCAGTCATGGAAACGCCTGGAAATTGTATTTTAGCCCTTCTCTCAGATCTACGGCTCAGATCACCAACATATTTAATTTTAAACTCGACTGTTGGTAGAAGAACCTGCGATCATGACAAGTCTGGTTTATCAGATATGGAACGAACTTGAGGAAAAATTTCTTGTTGTTGTGGTTTATAAGTACATGCACAGCAATAGTAATTGTACATAGAACAATTCCTTCTTTTAATAGGCTAATAGATAAGAAGATGAATTTTCTGTAAATGAAATAAATTCTACTTAAGTTGTTACTTGAGGGCTGTGGCCAAATTAATGTTACGGTTTGAGGAAAACTAGTAAAAAAAGAGTATCATTAATAAAGGAGCAATAAAACTGGGTCTAAAATGAAAATTTTGTCTGTTCTTTTGCAGGTCCATATGCATGCACACAGAAGTGTGGGATAAATCAAGAAACCAATGAACCTGAAATTTAAAGCGGAAGTTAAACAGCATCCTCAGGATACAGCTTGTTCTTCTCTTCCACACTTTTACTTCCTTTATTAACTCTGGGTCCATTCATATTATATATATTATAATCCAAATGATTGTATTTCTCATTTAAATTTGTTTTATTGACTTTCTGCTCCTTTATGTAAATCATTTTTTCTTTGAAATTGAAAATAAACTTGTCAGATATCAACATATTACCCATTTACATTTGTTATTATTTATCAGTAGTGACTTTCCATCTTCCAGCACAGAGCCGCTATGAGTGGACCTCAGTACGTAGCAGCTTTTTATATTAAAGCCCAGTCCAGCAAACACTCTTGATATATACAAGGATTAGTCTGTATATATCTGTATATATGTATTCCCTCCCCATTCTCTGCCAATCCTTTTCTTTCATTACCATAAAGAAATCTTAAGATTAACTTTAAAAATAACAGGTTCTTTAAAAGGACAACTAATTGTGATTTCAGTGTGCAAAATCGACTCTGAGATGTTGCCACGAAAGATAAATCAGATTTAAAAAAAATTAAATACACAAATAAATGACAAATACAATTCACCACTTGTTACCAGAATCATTCAAAAGAGCGTGTTTGTCCTTTTACACTCTGTCTTTCAAGTGCTTTTATTATGAATTATATGAACCAGCAGAGCCACTCAAATCAGGTCAGAGTTTACAGGTTCAGTAGTGTTCACGGAAGTCCACATAAGAAAAAGAAAGATTTCCTCCAGTTTTCCTGTAGGCAAACAAAAGTTATGTTTACATTCATTGTTAGTCACCAACATCCCTCAAGTCTAAACAATGTGTCGAGTGCATTTACTTCCTCAAAGCCAACCAAGTATTTTTAAAGCGGCCTTGTTTACATCTGTGTTCATTAGTCTTATACCCAGTAAAAAGTACTTAACCAGAAATGTTTCTGTAACTTACAAAACTAAGTTGGTGTCACTTAAAATTACTAATAAAAGCTGCTTCATCAACAATCTTTTTGATCTTAAAATTAACTCAAGAATGTGCAAATGTGCAGGGGATGAAGATTTTGTATAAAATTCAAACCCAAAACTAATAAATGTTAATGTAATTAACGCATCAAGTTAGATCGAAAGCACGTCACAGAGCTGCTCGTGTGGCTGTAGACTCATGAATAACAGTCACATCTGTGCATTTTCCAAACGCTGTCAGAGCAACTGTTCGTCTACAGTATACGGACATATACGATGGAGGGACACACAGTCATACAATAAGCACACGGCCTGATAAAGTGGGAGTAACTGCAGTCTAAATACTCTCCTTTAAGGAAACTTATGATTAAAAGAAACCATGAATCATTTTATTCATGTTGGGCTGAAAATATATGCCTGAACAGAGGGAGAGGTCCGCAGTGAGTAATGCACTCTGTAAATACCCTTCATGATAATGATCATTTAATCTTTGACTATGTAGTAAATCATTACCTCTATCACAGTCTGCTACACCCAGTAAGTCAGACATGTGTTAATGTGTTTGAGTTCATTAAAACAAATACAGCTCTTGTATAAATACAGGTGTGTCTTTCCAACTACCGTCAGTCTCACCTGCTACTTACCTGCTACCAACATCATGCTCTGCATCCGGCTCAGCAGCAGCACACTGCGTGAGTACACTACTGACTGACTGACTTGGTTTATACAAATTCTTAAAAAGAATATTTCTTAGATAAGATTTGAGTATTTTTATTATATGTGATTGGAGTTTTAGGGTGCGGGATAGACTCATTGTTATGCACAGTATGAGATGTACTAATGGGACGTCAACAAGAAATATTAGTATTTATAGACTATAGAGATGCTAGCCGCTCTGTGAGGCAGTAAGCAGTGATGATGTCTCTTTTTCAGTGCTGGCAGCAACGTGTTTGCTCATGACAGCAGGTAAATATTACATAATATTAATAATTACACATATTTTCTTTTTATGTATTTGCTTTCAACTCGTAAGTTCATGTCTGTTTTTTAGATGTTTCCACAGAGAGAATTATCAACTGTGACGACGGCTTCAGTGTTCAACGTCTGAGCTGTGGTATGCTCTGCTATATGTACAGTATTGCTGTTACTGTTTAATGTATTTTATGACAAAAACAAGTTTAGTAATAGTTCATAGTTTCTAATATCCACTTGAATAATTCTGCTATAATAAATAATGTGACTCCTCTTCATTTCACTGTGTAACAGCCAGTGGAGTGATCAGTGTGCAGGCAGCGCTGTATGGACGTGCAGACAGTGAGACCTGCAGTGAGGGCAGACCTCCACAGCAGCTGACCAACACAAAGTGCTCTCAGCCGGGCACCGTGGACATCCTCAGGAAAAGGTACACACGCAATAAAGTCCAAAACGTCTTTTTTCCAGCTTCTTTGTTATGCTTTATAGGAAAACTATAGTAAACTGAAGCTTATTTTGAGAGACAGCAGTGGAAAAATAGGCTGTGGTGAGAATAGAGAAGGAATAAGATGTTAAATGTCTTAATAATAGGTCTACTGGTAAATACATTGGTTTGTGAGCAAGTGCTGACCTGGATTGTTAAGAAAACCTCCCAGAAAATGTCTGTAAAGGTTCTGGAAAATGGTTTCTGAGTGAGGAGATGCTGCTATTAGCCGAAGGTCCAACTGTATTTAATTTACAGTATTTTTGTGTTGTACTGTCTTTGTGTGTTTCCTGTAGGTGTGATGGCATGAGTGTGTGTGAACTAACTACGAGTGTCGTCCGTACTTCTGATCCCTGCCCTGGCACCTTTAAATATTTGGCGACCAACTACACCTGCTTCCCAGCAAGTCAGTCACATGTCTGCATGAAATGAACACAAAAGTAATCAGATTAAACACCCGCTTTGGTGAATTCTGGCGCACGCAGTCGACCACCTCGACAGCGCTGACCTTTAGAGGAACGGCGAGCAGGATGGTTCAAAGGGAGGAAGCTGTCGTAGGTTAGCTGTGTTGTGGCATTCCCTTTTGTTTAAGCATTAACTGCTCCATAAAAGTGGGATGGTTTGCAGTGAATCAATCCGCATAGTAACCTTTGACGCTTGCTTATGATTGATTGATTGATTGATTGATTGACACACATACAGACCAATCAGTGCTGAATTCAGACGTATGGTGTGTTCATGTTTTTATATTGGTAATAATGAGTAGGACAGAACAGGATACAGATATTTGTCAGGATTTGGGAAACTCAGTTTGAAACCGGGATGTCTGCTCACGTAGCTGCCCAGCTGGCGTGTTAGCAGTTGGCTTGCAAGCTCCAATAGTTCACTAACTAACTCCTTTATGTTACTTTACAGTTCACCTTGTAATATGCGAGCACTCTGTGGGACAACTGTACTGTGGTAAGATCCCTTTTTTTTGTTGTTCTCATATTTGCTGAAACTTTCACTACATCCTGACAGTCAGATAATCCGGTTCCTCTGGCTCCTCCTAGTGGCTCCAAACAACCAATCAGAGCATTAACTGCTTTTGTAGTTGTTTTAATTACTTGTTTTCTTTTATCTTTTATCTCTTTAAGTAATTCATTGTTTGTTTCCTTGTATTTATTATAATATATTATATTGTAAATGATTGCCAGCCCTCAATTATTTTTGAGTTTAAATAAAGGTGTGTGTGTGTGTGTTTTTAATACATTTCATTTGATTTCAATACTCAAAACAATATTGTACTTGCTCATTTTGTTTTCTGCCTCTTGGATTCTCCCTCTTTTGGTTAGATGAAGGGCAGGTTATAGTTGTGTACGGTGCTGATTATGGACGCCGTGACCAGACCACATGCTCCTACCAACGTCCAGCCTCTCAGACCCAAAACGTCTACTGCTTAAACCCCACGAGCAAAGTCGCTGAAAGGTACGGCTGCTCCACTCTTTGTGATGTGAACTTCAGATTGATGACAGCGGAGGTCATATTTAAAGGTCCAGTGTGTAACATTCATATTCATGTTTTCATTAGGGTATGATCATCTGAAAATACGAATCATTGTGTTTTTGTTACCTTATAATGAGCTGTTATCTACAGAGGGAGCGAGGTGTTATCTTTCTGCGGCCCAGAACAGACAAACACTGGCCCTTAATTTCTGCTACGCCCTTCGAAGGAGAGGGTCTGGCGAGGGGGCCGCAATCTGCAACTTCAACTCTAGATGCCACTAAATATTACACGCTGGTCCTTTAACTTCAGTGCAATAATCATTGCAGATTTCTCTTAAATGATGGCCAGATTTCCTGGGTCTCAGTGCACATTTAATCCTGCGTTCACTCTGCATCCACAGCTGTAATGGAAAAAACAGATGTATTATCAAAGCGAGCAACTCTGTGTTTGGAGACCCCTGCGTCAGCACGTACAAGTACCTGGAGGTGGCCTACACATGCCAGTGTAAGTAGCTCAAAGGCCCCTACTGGGTTGTTTCCCTCCACAGAGGCTAATCTGTGAAAGGGAAGATGGTCAAATAAAAACAACGGCACTAAACTTTTAGCCTCTGTGCAGCATTCAGTTGTTTAGTGAATATTGTAGTGTATTTGAAAAGTATATTAATTAGATATTTATGAATTTATGCAGCAGTCATTTAAATAATCTAACATAAATATGCCATCTGTTCTTTGTTTTGCAGATCCTGTGTGAACATATTGACAACACAGTTACATGATAATTCTTTTGAACATTCATACTGAGCAGAATCAGTTTTGTGATTAAGTTTAAAGTGTGAGATTAAATCAAGAAACCAATGGAACTTAAATAAAAAAACACTATACAGATACTGTAAATCTAAATCTGATCTGCTTTATTTAATACACTTCCTCTGTATTTGAAACATGCTAATAAAATAAACTTTGCCTTCCCTTGCCTGGTCTTGTCTCTAAATAATCTATGTGCTATATATACACTAACTACACTATATACTAACAAGAACTACTGTACAAACATGAATACAGAAATGTAAAAATCATGAAAGGAAAATGCAGAAATAAGTTTACATTTACATACATACACAGTAGCTCACCACCAAGCACTGGGGTTGTTTTTCCTACAATAATATGATTTCTAAATGTGTGATGGTGCAAACAGGTCCAAGCATGTGTTTTGTTTATTTACCCCCCACAAGTAAAAGTGAATATTGATGAAATTGGAGCCTTAATGCAACATTATGTAACTTTCCTACTTCAGAATCATTTTGATGTTACACAGAGTTGTGACAGGGTGAATGGTTCCTTTGTCATTACCTTATAATGTCGCTGCTGGCAGCTTTGATTGACATTTGTTTTTTTTAATTTTACATGTTTGTTTTGTTTGAAGTACGTTTCCTCCTCAGTCTGTTGCAACTCACAGTGTTGATTTGCATAAAGAGGGGATGTTCTTGCCCCAAGGAGAATAAATATCAGGTTTCTCCCTCAACCACCATAACTTCATTCTTTCTGGATCATCTGACACCATGCTCTGCTGCAGACTCAACGCCACACTGTGTGAGTGTATATCTGACTGATGATGGAAATTTTAATGACTGTAAAACTTTTAAAACAGTTAAAAGCAGGTAGCAGCAGGTCTCCTTTACTAGCCTGGTGTGGCTACACATTTAGGTCTCAATTAGAGGCCTGGTTTTTATGGATTTTATGGAAATTCTTTGGATGTATAAAACCTCTTAAAAACCTCTTGAGCGAGTTTTAAGCTGCTTTGATCGTTAACACAATAATGTTTAAACTTTTGTCAATATGCTGCACATTGTTGGATCAGTTAGATTCTTCACCAGACACCACGACCACCAAAGTATCATCATTCTGGTTTAAATAAACATTTGTATTGTATTTCCCATCTTTGCTGAGCAACAGTTTTATGCAAAAGGAATGAAAGGCCTGTTCAAAAATAAAGGCAGGCTGAATTCAGTGAATGAAGCAAATTAAGTATATTAACTGAAGTTCTAAGATGTGTGGGTTCCTAAAAAATCATGAAGTTAGAATTTTGCTGGAAAATTTGCTTTATTATTATATGTGAATGGACCTAAAGGACAATAGTGCTTACAACTGCTAAATAAACTCACTTTGATATCAGAGATAATCTGAAGTGACGAGATAAATAAACCTTAAAAATGTACTTTTCTTTTTCAGTGCTGGCAGCAACAGGTTTGCTAATGATATCAGGTAAATGGATGTTTGAATGTTGTTTGACAATACTTGTTCATATTGTGCCTTTATTCTAATCTTACATTTAGATCCATGAATCACAAATCATTTGGACAGTCCATGTTTTTTCAATAAAATCAATTGATCTTTGTACATTTGCAATCTACTGACTTATTTGTACTTTGTTGTCTCTTTACAGCTCATTCTCATTCAAGTCATTCATTTTACTCATGCTAACACTGTTCGCACTCATTCTGACTAAATGTTTAAATAGGAACCTTCATTTTGGGTTTTACCCTTTATTCAGCAAATTTGTACTAATCATAAAACAAACTTTTCATTCCAGGCTTTTCTAGAGCCCAACCTCTGATCCCCTTGTCCACGAACACAGTGATCACCTGCGATACCGCCGACAATGTCCAACGCCTGAGCTGTGGTACAACTGAACAACTACACACACAGTACACATAGGGGATTGATTTTATTTTTTTAGAGCAAGCTAGATAATTTAGCTTGTTGAGAATCTGGGGGAGTTGTAAAGTATTGAGAGACAAACGTAGGTTTACTACTTAGAATTTCGGCAGCCTCGTCCTTTAAGTCTTCCTGTATTATATTTTTGCCCGGACACTATTTTAATTGTCCTTCCTTTCTGTCCTTGTTTCCCTCTGTGGTGTGTTAACAGAGAGTGGAGTGATCGTTGTGCAGAGAGCTCTGTATGGACGTTTGAACAGAGAGACCTGCAGTGAGGGCAGACCTCACAACCAGCTTGACAATACACACTGCGCTCAGAAGGGCACCGTGGACGTCCTCAAGAAAATGTAAAATTCCTCCTCCAGTTGTTTTATTTTCACATTTTATTTAGGACCAATTACTCTTCCATTCTTTAATCAACATAGCACAATCTGATCTTGACAGTTAGCTAAATGTAATGAGTAATGACTATACAGTTCAAATGTTCACTTCAAACAGCCCGAACATTGACAGTTTAATTGACCCTTCCTGCTTTTTGTATAAAAGCGTTCTTGTAACGTTATCCACTTTGACATAATTACTAGTGATAAAAGTAACATTCAGCTGTGTGAGTTGTGAGAACCTGGAAATGAGCTCTTTATGTTCTCCCTGCAGCTGTGATGGCAAGAAGGTGTGTGAAATAAACGCACAAGTCGTACGTACTTCTGATCCCTGCGGAGGCATCTACAAATACCTAGAGACCAGCTATGCCTGCTTCCCGGCGGGTCAGTTACAGTTCTGAGAGAAACTAAAAGTGAAACAAAGCTACAAATGCAAAATGTTTAATGTGATTTATCTTTACTTTTATAGTCCGCACTGAAGCATGTGAAAGTTCTTTTGCAAACATGCAGTGTGGTAAGATCAGTTTCTCTACTTTTACATATATTTGTATTTTCTTTGTATTTCAACACTCATCTGAATGTGTTTCTTTTCCTCCTCTTTTGATCAGATGAAGATCGGGTTATATTTGTGTACGGGGCTGATTATGGACGCCGTGACCCGACCACATGCTCCTACAGACGTCCTGCCGCTCAGGTCAAAAATGTCCACTGTTCGAGGCCGACTACCAAAGTTGCTGAAAGGTACAGAAGCCCACTCTTTTTGTTAAACAATATGGAACAATATTTCCTTGGTTGTCTGTGCACATTCAAACCTGCGCTCACTCACATTAATCTGCATCCACAGCTGTAATGGGAGAAGCAGTTGTATGATCAAAGCGAGCAATTCGGTCTTTGGAGACCCCTGTGTCGGCACTTACAAGTACCTGGAGGTGGCCTACACATGTCACTGTAAGTAGCTCAAAGGCCCCGTTGGGTTGGTTTCACTCTACTAAAGCTAATTGGTGGCCTCGAAAAGCTAAATATCAACTATACAATATAGAGTAAAATGAGTTACGCTGTTATACAGTATATTCACATAATGTTGTTAATGCGCTAATGTTAAAACATAAAACGAGGACATGTCATTCAGGGAGTTCAGGTTCATTCTAAAAAATCAGTCCCCAGATCAGTACAGAGCCACTAACTTTAGCTTAAACTCTGTTATAGTGGCAGCCAGACGGGGGGAATGTTTTGATGCTTCATTTTTGGACCGAAACCCCGTTTACTTCTTGGTTTGGTTTAGGAAAACCTCCTGCTATGAGTTAGAATAAGTATGTTAGGTTATGCAAGTAAGTTGATGATACCAAAGTTAGTATTTTGGGAAAACAGGTTTCTACGCAGACGATGTATTTCTCTAACATAACCTGTAACCCTTCAAAGTAAAAGTAAGCTTATGATGTGCTGCATGGCATTTTAAAAATGTCCTTAAAAGAATTTTTTTCTGCTGTAAGTAACTTAATTAATCTGTCTAAAGTCAATATTTCCTCTGTTCTTTTGCAGTTCCAGCGATACAGCCATATCATTGAACTTGAACTATCACAATGTACATGCTTTGAATAAAATGCATTCTGAATCAGCAGTAATCAAGAAACTAAAGAAATTATTCATATTCCAAATACAACATATGGCCAAAAGTATGTGGACACCTGAAAAATACTTTCAAACTATAAACTTTATTGTTGAATGTCTTATACAAGGCCAGACAAGTGCACCAGGGCATTGTGAACTTAAGTGTCCATATACTTTTGGCTACATAAATGTAAATGAAAAAAAAAAACCTTTGATTTAATGATCCTTTGATTGATTAATGAGCCTCTGATTGATTAATTTACTTTTCTCCTTAGTCTGTTTTTATTTGATCTCATGTTATTCTTCTGTAATGAACTGTGTCCTTCTTCATTGTGCTACACAAATAAACTCACCTTGCACTGCCAGGTGTTCTGTATCATTACACTAAAATACATACACAAAATATACAAAATACACTAAATAAACAGTATAGTTCAGTCCTGTAGCTAATATTTGTGGGGATTTGGCAGCTCAATAAATTAGAATATTGTGGAAAAGTTCATTTGTTTCAATAATTCAATTAAAAAAGTGAAACTCATATGTTATTTAGATTCATTACACACAGAGAGAAATATTTCAAGCCTTTATTTCTTTTAATTTGGATGATTATGGCTTATAGCTAATGAAAACCCAAAATTCAGTATCTCAGAAGATTAGAATATTACAAAAGACCAATAAAAAAGAATTTTTAATACAGAAATATCGGCCTACTCAAAAGTATGTTCATACATATATGCACTCAATACTTGGTCGGGGCTCATTTTGCATGAATTAGCTCGAATTTAGCTTAAACTCTGTTATAGTGGCATCCAGACAAGGGAAGCCCAGACAGTCCGAAAAATATCCCATTGGACCAAAACCCCATTTTTGTCTTTTTGTTGTTTTTGTTGTTGCTGTCAGACTGTGATTTTTGTACACATGCAGAATTCTTTCGCTTAGCAACACTAGTTTTAGGGTTGCTCTTTCAGTTGTTTCTGGTTTTAGTTAGTGAGGCCTTTCATTTTTTGTTTATTTCAGGAAGGTAGTTATAAGCTCTTAGAGTCCACTTCATTATATAAAGTTTTTTGAGCACCCACCAGTCCTTTTCCTTTGTAGTTTAGACTCACTTATTTGTGGTTGTATGTAAAAAGGCTGTTTTTATGTTGCTTCCCTTCCCCTTTATGAGCTGGGTTTTTTAACATTTTTATTTGCACTACAACAATCCAAACTATGCTCATAAGATCATAACTTGTCAAGCAGGAAGCTGTATGTTGAATTTATTATCAAGATGCATGTATGCATCTTGATGCATTGATGCATAAATTCAACATGTAGCTTCCTGCTTGACAAGTAAAAGATGTAAAGACAACGTCTGAGCACCCGTTGATAAATTAAAGATTTTGGTGATTTTTAAATATCATCAGCTGTGCAAGATGCCCCAAGCATGTTTGCCCAAAACCTTTTGCTCCCCAACTTTTGCACATGCTATAATGTTGTTTTCAGTTTTGTTCAATGTGGTATCCAATTTCGATTTGTCCTGTATGTGTGTGGTGAGTGTAAATATTGTTTTTGTTATGTCACCTGTGCACTTGGTAATCAGTCACGTACCTTACATAGGGAAGTCACAGGTGGACAGCTGTGGGGAATGAGGAAGTAGGAAGCCACAGTGTGGCGTCGGTACTGGTCTGTGTTGTAGTGTCTTTCATATTTACGAGCTTTTTATATCGTTCATTCAGCACAAATGACTTGTGTAGGTGTTTTTACATCTGTAAATAAAGTGTTCGGACAGACCTCATTTTATGGTAGCGATACGCATTGAAGATGTCTTCAGATTCATTCAAAGTGGCTTTTTTATGGTTTGATGCAATTTATGATATAAAACTAACTATCCACGAATGTTTGCTGAAATCATTTTACGTTCCATATCCTTGAAAGGCTTTTCAATTAAAAAAATCACCAGCATGTTATTTGTCAAAGGGTGCCCAAACTTTCACATACAGTTGTCTTGCATTAATGATTAATCCATTGTTACACTTTTTCCCAACAAGAGACAATGCACAATGGAGGCTTTGTGTAAAGGAAGCAAACAGAGAACCGAACCATGCATTCTCTGATCATTTCCTTGTTTGTTCTCACGAAACGTATCTACCAAATGACAATTACTAGGAGGCTTAATGTGAATGAACTGGGATGACATTCATGTCATATTCATGTGTTTTGCATGAAGAGGGGCAGTTCTTACGAAAGAGAATAAATGTCAGGTTTCTGCTTGAACCACCATAACTTCACTCTTCAACTCTTCACCGAAATCTGGTCATCTGACACCATGCTCTGCGCCAGACTCAGTGCCACACTGTGTGAGTATATATCTGACTGATGATGAAAATTATGATGTAAAACTTCAGGGTCCCAATTAGAGGCAGGTCTCCTTTACTAGCCTGGTGTGGCTGCAGATTTAGGTCTCAATTAGAGGCCTGGTCTGGATTTTATAGAAATTCTTTGGATGTATAAAACCTCTTAAAAACCTCTTGAGCGAGTTTTAAGCTGCTTTGATCGTCGACACAATAATGTTTAAACTTTTGTCAATATGCTGCACATTGTTGGATCAGTTAGATTCTTCACCAGACACCACGACCACCAAAGTTTCAAGTTTCCAAATCCCTGACCTCAAACTATCTCAATGCACGTGCTCTGAATAAAATGCATACTAAATCAGTCTCATCAGTAATCAAGACTGATTGATTAATGAGCCTTTAATTGATTCATTTCCTTTTCATCTTAGTCTGTATTCATTTATTCTTCTGTAATGAATGGTTTTCTTTTTGATTGTGCCACACAAATAAACTCACCTTGCATTGCCTTCTATTCTGTATCATTACACTCAAATATAACAGTTAAATATGACGGTATAGTTCAATCCTGGAGATAATATTTCCTTGTAATTACATGTTTATTAAAAAGGACTTCAATGATTTATCAAAAGTCAATTAACTAATTGATTAACCAAGTAATTGTTTCAGCTGTGCTTGTAGAAACTGTTCAGCAGTTTCATTTATAAAAACATTTTATAAACTCTTCATATTCGCTGTGTAAAAAAGTTAAAGTTATTAAAGCTGTCAGATAAAGGCAATAAAGTACAAATGTTCCCTCTGAGATGTAATGGAGTAGAAGTACTACAAATTTGTAGTTAGATTACGACACTAAATGTACTTCATTACATTCCACGACTGCACAAAGCGCCGTCCAGCCTCAATGAGACTTCTGATTCTAAAGTTATAATTAACTGTCCTATTATATAAAAATACAAATACAAATCTCAATTTTCACAGATGTTTTATTGGGGTCACATCAGCAGCACGACACAGGACCATAATCAGGACCTCACATCATTGATACTCACCACAAATCATCAAAAAACTAAATAAATTAACAGAAAAACAATAATTTCACATTTCAGTGCACATCAGCGGAGGAATAAATACAGTGTTCATGTTAATGACGGAAAAAACAACATTGTTCAAAAGTGAAAAGTTACTTAAGCTCCTGTTTGATAAGACTTTTAACTGTATATCTGTGGTCCTTTGTTCATCAGAACGTCCCTTTGAGTCGGGTGTAATGTGGTGGATATGATTTATGTTTCATCCATACAGACTGCGATCCCTTTTGTCTATTCACAGACACAAACACAACCGTAAACACACACGTACACAAATTAGTTTCTCCAATAAATAGCATTTCATAGTTCATTTTTCATACATTATTTTTGTCCCTGTCTGTACAACTGTGTCCCTTCTGGTGGGGGACATTTAATGACAGCAGCCTGAAAACAGCCCCAGTCTGTGCCTCGAGTGAGGAAGGCTGTACGGAGGTTTAATGACGCATACGGTTGTTCTCAAGGTGTTTCCAGAATCCTCAAAGACTAAAAATATTCAGTCTGCTGCCAAATAAAAGATGGTTAATGTGTTCTTGCTCTTTTTGTACAAGGAAAATATTCACGCATTATTTTGTGTGACGGAATAAAATTGGTTAAAATGAAACCTGCAAACTCTTTGTCTCTTTAGCTGCTAAATGTTCAGCAGCTCGTCTCTACCTGTGTGTCTGCGGTTAGTTAGGTTAGTGCACGTTGACAATGACGCTATGAGAGCAATGACACTGAACACAAACCGTGAAGTTGTGGCTGGAGCTGAAACTCTCTGTAAAGCCGAAGTTCATACATTACTGCTGTCTCTGTTTGAGTTACAAGAAGAACAGCTTATATTAAAATGTCCTAACTGGCTGCGATGGTCAGACGCTCACATGCAGTTAGGACGCGGTGTCGGTGTTGTTAAACCACCTTCTGAGTAACGGAGGCTTTACACTGCGACTCCAACGAGACACAAACTGGGGCTACCTGAAAGGATACACATTTTATAAACAGACACATATGCAATGATGACTAAAACCCTTATTCTGACAACGTTACTTATTAGTGAATAATGCCCAACTACAGATGAACAGGGAACAGAATGTAAAAGGTGGGAGTGGAAGCATTGCAGTTGGAGAAGCATTTGAGGGACAGAGAGGAGGAAAGATGGAAGGTGAAGACAGGAGAGCGACTGCAGTTACTCCGTTTGGGGCACAGAGATCGCCGGGCCCTTGGGGTCATCGAACCGGTCCATAGTGTGGAGCTGCATGATCATGTGCAGGCCGTAGGTGAGCACGAGGACCATGAGAAGACTGGTCATCAGACCCATCCAGATCCCAGGAGAGAAGAAGCCTGCACAGTCACTGGCATACGAGAATTCACCATTGGTCACGCTAAAGCCCTGGACCTGGAAAACAGGACACGCTGTTAATCTGTGGACCGGCTCATTGTGTTTACATTACACCTGTACAGGTGAGGGCAGGCATACGTCACTTTCCTGTCTTCAGAACGAGCATGTCTACTTTTGGGTCATACTAATGCTGTAGAAGTGCCTCGTGGCAGAATGCCTAGAGGCTGCATCGCATTCTGCACATCAAACAATAAAAACACCAAAGCAGTTCATTTTATCTACTGACAGTAAAAGATCATTTGTATTAAACTTTGCTCATTCTGCTGGTCTCTTTTTTTATTGTGTGAGGCACAATGCTGGACAGTGTGGGAAGGGGGCTCCCAAAACACCAATTATTAGATTATTAATAAATAAACCAATCACTATCTTACCTGAAAGTCCTGAAACGAGACCTTCCACTGATTGGCTGGATCTTTAGATGAGTGTGGGATGAGCAGGGGCCAGCGGAAGCTGGTGACGGACTCACAGCGGTACGAGTACTCGGCGGGGGCATAAATGTTTCTGCTGCCGTTAAACGTGGCTTTGGTCCCGTCGTACTCCAGCTCAACGGCGTCTAGCGTGAACCAGGGGCGATCAGACACCTTGTAGTGACGCTGGCTCATCGCAAAGCTGAACACACACACACACACACACACACACACACACACACACACACACACACACACACACACACACACACACACACATAAGTTGAACAGATTTGTGAAGGTTGCAGGAGGAGACTTTGTAGGACTGTATCTGTGTGGTTATGTATGTCGTATGCACACTCACATCAGTTTGAAGCTGCGGTGGCCGAGGACATTCTCGTAATTAAGAACCAACCTGCAAAGAACCAGAAATTACACGAGAGAAAGAAAGAGAGGAAGACTGTTGGAAGGGATTTCATTTAGAGGACCAGTGAGTAGTAGTGAGCAGTAAAGCTGAGACGACCTGCAGCGTCTGTAGATAAAACATCTGGATTCCTATATTCAGCTGGTTAGACACACTGGACCTTTAAGAAGCTCCCTCAGTGTTTAAGTATATCACAGGAACTACCTCGCTTTGGATTTGTCGCAGTTTGAGCCGTGGAGCTTCGGGCTGACACCCTCCCCAAAGGTAGACGGGGTCAGGTCATGTTCTTCCCAGCGACCGCTCCGAAGGATGCTGACTGACAGGCCTTTGGCCCACAGGAGGATGCAGGACTCTTCCCCCTCCTGAAGGGGGAGAAAATACCATTATTAGATTGTTCTTATTATTAATAAATCCCATGAAATAAACAACAATGTGTTAGTTGGTCTGTGGCTCTCGGCTCCAAACTCATCAATGCATAGAAAGACGTCACAGAGTCACTCCACCTTAAACTCCACCGGAGGGTAGACCCCAGCCTTCTCCTTGATCCTACGCTGCCTCTCCCTTTCTCTCTCCCTCTCCCTGTACCCGCCTCTGGCCTGCAGGAGAGAGCGTCCTCCACCCAGCCCTGCTTCCATAGAGAGAGTCGCAGCCTCCTGCAAACAGACAGGCAGAGGAGGACAGACAGCTGGATCAGAAACTGTGACTTCAACTGCACAACAACAGAGACGCGTTAGATCAATACAGCAGTGAGCAGCTGTCAGTGGAGTCACCCTTTGTTTTGATCTGAGATGCTGGAGCTCTAGTGCGACCTCTAGTGGCAGTGAACTGCTATGTAACCTTTAATAAACACAGAGCACTGACAGATAGACTCACCCTGGAGGGCCGCAGGGCTGTGTAAATGGCTGTGTATGGGACCGACTGGGTCTTCATGGTGCTCAGAACCTGACCGATCATCTCATCTGAAAAACAATATGTTCATCTCTTAGCATGGCATTACCTTGAACATTACCACAGACAGGCGACAAATGAAAGGAAAACCCTGAATAAATGAGTGGAGACACAAGTACGATGTGAATAATATTCAGTTATCAGAGGGGTCAGACTCACCGTTCCCACTGAGAATCTCTTTTGCAGACATCAGATCAGCCCTGCAAGAGCCAGACGATGCAACAATCAGATACTGACGAGAAGTGAGGGAAATTATTAGCACAATTAAAATCTAAGGGTTGAGTGAATAAAGACCGGTTCAGAGTGGATTCATTTCTGTAGGGGAGTTGATTTGAATCCTGTCTGGACTGTATGTGGGTTCAGTTATAATTACAGCTGCAGTTACCTTCTGGTTTTCACTGGACTGGATGGTTCTCCTGTAATTTAAACTCTGTCTATGTTTATTAAAGTGAATGTTTGGGGTTTTTTCCACAGGAAGAGCTGCTTGTTATTCTAGTTTTTAATTCAATCGGTGTGAAATTGATTCAATGAAGAGTATGCCTACAACTATCACTACACACTGAATGATGTGTTTCATGTCTGTGTGTTCAGATCTGACTGGGTTATGACCCCTGGAACAACTGCCTCTCTCCCACTGTGTCTCCGGTGTGCCTACCCGATGCCGTAGGGCAGCCTGAACACCAGCAGGGCGGGCGAGGAGGCGTTGAGTCTCAGCTGACTCAGCGTCTCAGGGTCCATGTACAGAGGGGAGGTCTCCAGTTGGTCCTGCAGCTGGCCAATCACTGCATTGGAGGCAGGCCAGGACACAGCAGGTAACACCAGAGGGGAGGACGAGGACATCAGAGCCCCCTGTGAGACACGAGAGACGTACACATAAATACTCACTACAGGTGAACCAAACACACTTCTTATTGATTATTAGTGTTTAACTAAGCGTCAGTCTGGTTCGTTGGCTTCCTCTAATGTTTACTTGAGATAGGAACTTTAAACATGATAAACAGACACAGAGACACTGATCTACAGTCAGTGACATGATCTTACCTCCAGGTTGGGGAAAACGCTGTCCTGCTTGTTTCCAAAAGCTCCTCCATACATGGTGAAGTCCTCTATGCTCATCTGAGCGGAGACAAGGAAAGACAAGCTCAGTAATAAGTGATAAGGAAGTAACAATTCTCCTCACAATGCCCCGACACTGATACTTCATATCAGAGATCATGGATGGCTTTGTCCTCCCTCGTTGGGCATTATCGCTTATTTCTATTACTTTTTATGTTAAAAATGTATTTGCAGCTCCACAAATGTGAAGAGTTCTGAGTTTTGAATCATTATAAAGGTGAAATTACAGTGTTTTGACTTCAAGTGAGAGTAAAGGTATTTTTAGGACATCTGGTAACTTTCACCATTTTTCTTTTTAGATTCAAATTTATTACTTGATACGCAGATTAATCAATAATAAAAATAATCATTAGTTGCAGCTCTGATACTGTTATTTGGCAGCTTTGGGACTGTTAGTAGGTTACGACCATTGACAGTACAAATAACAACTACTAGCTACGAGGTTACGACTGGCAGCCTTATGAGAAAGTAAAGGGAGGTAGACGGCTGGTTGTTGGAAGCCTGCGACACAAAACCTTTGTACATATTTAAATCCTGTGTATTTATAATGTAACAAATAGAAAAGTGTGTGTGTGTGTGTGTGTGTGTGTGTGTGTGTGTGTGTGTGTGTGTACCTTGTCCTGTAGGAACAGCACTACATTTCTCGGGCCCACACTGAGCGCTTTCTCCAGGTAAGCGGCGAGCTGCTGCTGCTCAACGATGTGACCCGCTGTAGGAGGGGACTGAGTCGGTAGGGAGGTCCTGGTGGAGGAAGAAGAGTTCAGATCACATACTGGAGTAAAAGCAGCCACACAACAATGTAAAAGTTGTATTATTATTACTACTATTTACTGCATAACTGTGTAAGATGGAGTGCAGCTATATTTTACTTTCTATTCTGTTGGGCAGTTTAATCTGTATCCTTGTTAGCCCCAAATGTAATCGAGTAAAAGGTACGATATTACCCTATAAAAGAGTCGTGGATCACCATGAATCTAAACATGTACAAACACAGTAACTTGAATACTTTGAGTATTTTATGTCAGTTTACAGTGTTATTGTTCTGAATAGGAAGCAACATTAAAGTTTTAAAGTTCTGTCTTTACTACGCTGCAGTTTGCACAATAAAAACTGTTTCATGCATCCTGATTTCTTCATATCGATTATTATTAATATATTGTATGAATATATACTCAAAAACTCCATCTATAACCAATTAGATACAAATAATATTCAGTGTAATTCATTATATAAACGATTTTTACTCTTTTATTTAATCCAAACAAGGATTGTAGCCGGAAGTATGTGAGCCCAAATGTATAGCTTTATTATTACTTACAGTTTCATACAGAATAAGATGTTAATATTATGTATGGCTGTGTGTTATCTGTTAAACTTTAGCTATAAGATAAGAAGACTTTACTGATCCCACTCTGGGGAGGAGGGCTGCACAACTTTAATATGCAAACTGCAGAAGTAAAACGTGATAAACATTATAATAATAATAATAAACTGTAGTGCTGCAGGGACAAACTGGTCTACAATATCTTGTTCCCCAGATTAAAGAGAACAAAAAAATGTCACATCATCATGATTTTAATAGTTTTATTCAGTGTAAATGAAATTTTATTAGGATTTCTTCATCACTATAAATGAGGGAAACCTCAAAGATACTCGAACCTTTTATAATTTATAAATTATAAGATTTCCCCTTTGAAATGTAGTGAAGCAGAAAATGGAAATAATCACAAATTAGCTTTAAAATGATAATGAAACAGAGTAAAATGGCTTTAAAATGATAATGAAACAGAGTAAAATGGATGCAGACGGTTCTCCAGTGCACAGTTTAAATACAATAACACACTGCTCATCTTCAGGTGACAGCTGGGACGCACCTGTCGGTCATTCTCATGTTAGTTCTCCCTCAATGTAATCATTAACCCGCTTTAATCAAACACAATATACCGTTATATAAGGTAATATAATGTAATATAAGGTTATATAATGTAATATAACATAAACAGTGTGTGAGTGTCCCCGCAGAGAGCTTACCGCCCATCCACTGACACTGCTAACCGTTAGCTACCCCCACCTGCTCTGTGCGGGGGGGAGGGGGCTGGGGGGGTAACAACCAACACAAAGTGCACATTTTCTTACCCTTCGCTTGTCCACATAATGAGCGGCACCTGTTCATCGCAAGTCCCCGCGTTCAACGCGCTGAATAAGGCCAGAACAACGGCCAAAGGCGCAGAGAGGCGGCGGAGGTGAGTCGTCCCTTCGGTCGCCATCTTTACAGTCTGACGGCGGCTGACGTCACAGGGAGGTCACGTGACGGCGGATGAAGAAGAAGAAGAAGAAGACTCTCCTCTGCCTCCTCTTCATCCTCTGACCGTACCAATAATAATAGTGCACCATAGAACATAAGTTAACATGAGTCATATTATGTGCTTTACGTGTATAAATAACATATTGAACTAATAACCTGCCAGTAAACACAGTTAAACCACTGGTTCCCAAACTATTTCCTTAATGGACCCTTTTATTTTATCATTGAATAAACTGACTACACAGTGACATATTTAATGTATATTTCATATTATATTCAATACATAACGTTAACAGTAGAGAGCAACAATGAAGGAAGTTTAAAACCAGATATTTGGATGAATTCTGAGCAATTATTTCCTCTGAATAGTTTTCATGATAATTTCATACAATTGTTTCACGTATTTTTATATTTTTTAATCAATCAATCAATCATACACACTTAATAGGCTTCTTTAAGAAAAGTTCAAATACTTTATTGGTACTCACACACTGTAGAGTAGGAAAGAGTGGCAATCACAGTAAGGCGGTACATTTATAAAACAACCACAGATCACACCTCCCTTATAAAAGCCGCTGATCTCTGTGATATAATAAGTTATATACATCTGCAGGGGGGGCATTCAGAGGTTGAGCCGATCCAACAGAAAACTTTAAAACTTCATCTGGAAAAGAAATGATCTACAGTTTTAATAAATGGATCTGAGAGCGTACACAGAGAGAGCAGGGCTCGTGGTGACGTTACGGACAATATGCATGGACGTAATAAAAGCAAATCATATGATAGTCCGATCATACTATCCTACCGATCATTTACTCTGCATGCCTCTCTATAATGTCCGCAGTAAACCATGCAGTACAGTTCAGACCTCCCGATGAACGAATTATAAATCTATATCCCTCCACTGCGTACTAATATTCAGTATTTAAGTTCTCCTAAAAATGAGATGGATGCCACCTTTTTCTTCTTTTACATCCAGCGCCAACATTATTAAAATCACATCAACATTATCTGTGCATGCTAGTTATGGTTACGGTTAGAGAAAGATTGTAGCTATGGCGAAGGTTTGGCTAGGTTAAGGGAACTAAAACATTTAAGTTTTAATCCTTTAAACTTAAACTTTTTCATAAAACCCAACCTGATTTTTTAAATATTCTTTCTGGTCAGCATTTCTTCTGCAATAGCCCGTCAATGCATTTACATTCTGCTCTGTATAGAAGCTTTCATTGTTAGTGGCGGAGTCCGCCATCCACTGTTACTGGTTGTAATTTATTCTGTTCACTCTCTTCCAGCCGTATCAGAGCTGTATGAAGTCAGTGCTAATGCTGACCCAACATGTTACTGCTGCCTCACGTTAAAACCATTCAACTGGTGAAACACAAGGTGGCTTTTATTGTGAAGCAGCCGAAGGAAACAAAGTATTTCTCACCCAGGTTAGCGTGAAGCAAAACTAAAGAAACAGTCATTTTTAGATGATTTTAAAAAAGCAGCACACCTCCAACTCCTCAACAAGGTAAGTGCTTTTACTGTGTGGAAAACTACAGGTGCTGTGTACAGCATGAAATCAGGTTGCAGCTGTTCTGGCATGATGGAAAGAAGAGAGGCTGATTAATTAAAACAACCTGAGATTGATTGGCTGCACTGTAAACACATACACCAGCTGCTCTCCTGTGCTATAAAAGTAGCTGTTCAATGAGCAACAAGACTGAAATGAAATGATTATAATTTTAAAGGTTAGGAGATCATGTTTACGGTAAATAAAAAGGTTGCAGGTCGGTGACAAGCTGCTAACTCCGGTCTGCTGCACCTCGCTGCTACACTACTTCCTGTATTGGCACTGCATGTTAACCATGAGGCATTGAATCCTATATGGGAGTAATTATCAGGACACCAGGCTGGGTTTATGGTACCAGTTAAATGACTAATCATACTGCAGAAATTTGGTCTAGAGGCTACAAACATTCACAATCTTTCACTCTTCTGAATCAGAATTCAGTGACTGGCTGCTTAGAGGTCATTGCATTGATTGGTATGAATTCAAGTAACTCAATCGTCCACTAGTCTGTTTTATTTTTCAGGCTGCTTATGCTGGTTTGGGTGGCAGTTGACTCCCAGCAACTAAATCATGCATTTGCTGTATTAAAATAATAATTTGTGTTGCATCCACATTAATGGAAATGGCCCTCGATAGGATCCCTAAGCAGCACTTAAACGTTCAAAAGCTCGACTCATACGTGCATCTCACTGCGGAGGTGTTCCAGTTGAGAAGATGAGTGGACACCAAGAGGTCAATAACAGTCCTGTGTGTGTGTGTGTGTGTGTGTGTGTGTGTGTGTGTGTGTGTGTGTGTGTGTGGGACTTCCAGTGATAAAAGGTATTACCCTGAGTTTAGGGTAAAGGATCTTCACTTGTTGGCTGTGAGGAGTGTAACAGGCAAAAGCTGGACGGCTGGGACTCAGGATATGGTCTGCGTCCGACCATGGAGGGCCTCGGCTTGGGCTTTCAGGCTCAAGAACTCCCCCTGGATGAAATCAGTCACGGCCTTCCTCATTTCCATCTGAAAGGAAAACGTAAAGTGAGAGAGTGTGGCACTTTTTGATGTTCCTATCCAATTATGAATGCCTCATGTGGTACTTTACTTTGTCACACAGTTTAAATATTTGTATTCGAAATGCTGTAATATTGTGATAGTATTATATATATTATATAAAAAGAGGTGACACCAAAATATGGATTTCATCTGCTGAACTAAAGCAGCTAAATATTGATATTTCTGGTGAATAAATCTTGTATTTCTACCAATCTGCAATCTGTCTCAGTCTGTTTTTAACAGGTACCTGAATATAAAACAACACTATATTCCTAGGTAACATCATGAAATATAGTTACATCAGTTGGTGTATTAAAATACATTATTATCCAGCCCAGTGTGCACATCCTGTCCTCACCTGGCTCTTGTCTTCGGCTCGGAGGGATTCAACAAGGTCCTTGAGACTGAACGGTTTCCCCACCAGGATTGTGATTCTCTGGAAGAAAAGCACAAGTCACAACTACAGGTACAAACAAAAAGCCACGAAAAAAACCCATTAGAATAATACTGGATGAATGATTAGATGCAAGTGTTCCTACCTTTCCAGTCCGGGGAATGTAGGGCTTCATATTTGGCAGAACGTCACTCAAACCTGAGACAAAAATCAGTCACACAGAATGAGTATGAAGTAATGAATACTCAATATCATATAAATGATAATGCTGCAGATATTCTAGAGTTTTCTTAATGTCAACAATCCCATAAAAAGACTAAAACAAGCAACGTGTTAGTCTGTCTCTCAATGCTTTCTGACTGAACTTCTATTTAAAAAAAGGCTCAGTTGCTTGCAGTTGTTTTTAACACAAAAACATGTGGAGGAAATCGTGCATATGTTGGGGACTATTTTCAGCGGTGGATTTATACACATTTGGTGCTCCAGTGAGTGTTTGAGGCAGCAGGACGGTGTGTGTGTGTGTGTGTGTGTGTTCATGGTAATAAAGGAATATGTCATCCAGTGCAACAGTGTGGCTGTTGATGTATTTGACTCGTATTTCCCAGGTTTCTCCCGTGTTCATCTCACAGCACCCTCCTGTTTCGTGATTTCTCCCGGGAAACTCCCATAATTTGCATGACCCCATTTATTATGAACAATCGTCATACGAGGAATGTATGTTTGTCAGACCTCACCCTAGTTGCCAGATCATCTTGGAAACAGAGCTACACACACATTTCAACCCATCTGTCACTGCAACCTGGCAGCCCACAACCCGACTGAAGGCAGGCAGACGGGCCAGCTAACTGAACGTTAGCTGTTGTCAGGGCTGGATGGCGTTTTACCAGAAAAATCCTAATACACCTGCCAGACTTGGCATATCTGCAAGTCACCGGGAGAGTGTCCATTCCTTTTGTGAAGCCTGTAGTGTTGATTTTAAAATAAGGCATTCTGGGAAAATCAATGATGTTTCTTTCCTGTATTTTAAAACCTAAATGTTGGTAGGTCACTGTTTTTAAAGCATTTATTGACCAGAGACTTGACTCTACTGTCTCCATCTGTGTCTACATTTTACAAATAAAGCACCCAGAAATACTGAAATCAGGAGGAGTTCCTTGAAGTCCTACAGTGTGTGTCTGAATGATGTCTGTGCAGAGTTTGACTCTAGAAGGATGTTCTCACATTCATCTGCTGAAAGTGGAAAGTTTCTCTGAGCTCATTGAAGAGCAGATTTTAAGGGACGTGGCCTATGAGTGTGACATCATAAATACTCAGAAAGTGAGTCCAGGTCCAGTACGCAACCTCAGTGACATCCAGCAGTGCACAGACACTGAGAGTGGACTTTACAGTGAAGGAGGAGACATCTTGTGTCCAGCAGGAAAACTTTAGAAATAAAGAGAATTTGCATATTGTAGAATTTTTAAAAGGAGGTAGAAGGAGTAAATGTCTTTTTAAGGATTTTTTAATGTGAAAATTATAATTATTCACAAAAATGATTAACAAAGAAACATATCATCACACATTATTGTCCTTTTTCATATTGACTATTTGTGTATATATATATATATATATATATATATATATATATATGTCTTAATACATATCTGGAGGGGATCTTAAAAACCTACTTTATCTAACAACATGTGGTATGTTCATTTTGCAGAACCAGGAGAACATGTGAGGCAATGTGTGGTCATCTGTGGTGTTAGTGTGTAACTCACCCACATGCCAGAGCGGCAGGATAATCGGATTAAGGGAGCACTCTGATATTAGCCGACCCACGCCTACAGACACAAACCAGAGATGATCTCTTGAGAGTGAATCTCCACAGATGTCTCATGTACATTCTGTATGTGCTCAACAGGGCACTGCACTCACCCCATTTCAACCGTATAAATTCTTCTGTCATGTTGACTTTTCCTGTTGAACGAGGAACGAGAGAGGAAGTGTTTAACGCCACGATCCTAAAGCTACAGCAAAAAAGCCACAGAGGCCACAGAAGAAGACGTCAACACGACAAGAAGAGTGAAATGTGAGGAGGAAGATCAACATACCTTCTGGAAAAATGTGCACCCATTCTCCTCTGTTCAGTTTCTCCAGAATAAAATCCATGCCCTTCTGGTAAACACCATCACCTACAGACGACACATCATGTAAGCCGTAAGTTCAACAGTCAGCAAGATGAAGGCCCACTCTAGACCTGTATTAACATGCTTGTATGATCAGATCACAACCAAGTGAATGCAACACACACACTGAGATCTGATTGCTCAGACGACGCTGAAGGGCCGCCTACTCCACTGACAACCTGTACACACTGTCTGATTTCAGTTTAGTTCACAGTAATGCAAATGACCTGCCGAGACTAGCAGCAGACGTTTATGAACAGTAACCACAATATCGCCAGACTCCCTTAAAAAATAACACAATTTTAAGAGTTTGCTGCAGCCCGGTAGGAGACCCTCTGCAGTTACTTTAACCGCCATCCGTGATGTGAAAACTTCAGACTTCCACACACAGTCAGAGAAAGTAAAAGTGTGTGTGCTGCTCATAAAGTTCAGTTATAAAATCCCAATCCCCCTCCTGACTCTCCTGCAGGGGCTGATATAGTGATAGAGCTTAGTGTGGCACTGAAATGAAGGAATGACTAGTCAAATCTTCGTATTACAGTAATAATGAACATTAACTAACAACACTCTTAGTGTGGTCCAGCCCGCTAATGTTTATCTGCATATGCAGCAGGGAAGTGAGATCCAATCGTAAGTGGTCACTCGAGATGCTGACGTACTGAAAGCTGTCCACCTGTGATCAGATTAACAAAGACTCATGTTAATATCGGGTCCAAACAGGGTCATAGCTGGGGGGTAAATCCCGACAGAGACTCACCTCTGCAGACGGGCACACACTTTCCCCGGCTGAAGAATCGAGAGTGCAGCTCTCTGGTGAAACAGATGTCAGATGCTGCAGGAGTCCTGCACAAACACAGGGAAATAATCACACACTGGAACAGAAAAATAAAACCTGAAATCACATTTAAATGCTACAAATGAGTGAACGAGTTGTGTAGGTTATAAAAACTCACCAACGCATCTTGTTGAAGTTCCACAAATGTCTGAGCTTCAGTACACCTGTCGCAAACAGACGGGATTATTTCACCGTTTTCTGACGTTAGAGCTGATTTCAGATGGTGCATCTGTCCTTACCCCAGATGTGTGGGTCATCCATACAAGACTGGTGATTGGACAGAGTGATGAGGGGTGTGTCCGAGGGCCTCCGGTCAATCAGGTCCCACAAAACCTTGTGGTTGTGGACCGTCATGTAGTTCATGTACTCTGGAAATTGAGAGATTGAAAATTTAGTCTGGTTTGCAACTGAGAATGTTCTCGCTGGTTTTACGGTGTCTTTGTACAGATGCTCCAACTTACTGGTCCAGAAGTAGGAGTAGGAGCCCACCATGCCCATGATCAGTGAGCTGGAGACCCTCCACGCCAAAGCAGGGCACTGCGGGAACGGCCATTTTACCTCCAGGGGCATCGCAGCGCTCCACAGACACTACATCCACATGCATCAACCTGGTACAACACACACAGAGAGAGAGAGAGAGAGACAGACAGGTTCATCTGAGTTACAGGAGATATTCACTAGTTCAGTTTACTAGCTGGGGTAGCTCTTTATTTTCTAACACGGCTTCTAAAAAGCTTCCCAAAGTCTAGAAAAATGACCCTGATGATGGCGTGGGGGATCTTGTGATGGGATCAAATAAAAAGATGTTATTGAGGTGTACTATTGGAAGTGTGGGATCAAGTGTTTTAGGAGTTTGACGCTAACCAGAGATCAAACTTTGGGATATCTCGGCCTCCTCTGCTGCACATTTCCTTGATTTACATTACAAGTTGTGTTTTTTTTTAAAATAAAAGTTAAATTTATTAACGAGTACACAGACACATTTAACTCGTATAAAGCAGATTATCTGTACTCGCTCAACCCTAATACATTGTAAGAGGTGTAATAAAATAGGAGGTGTAATAAAACGTACCGATATCTCAGCATTTTGTTTACTTCTGTTAAGAAAAGTAACTGTTCAGTAAATTGTTTAATAGAACAGGTGTGTGGGACAAGAGAACAGAATCCTATTGAGTCTGTTTGATTGTTAAAAATGATAAAAATACATATTACAGACAGAGAATTGAATAAAAAGTTCCCTAAACGAGAAATAACCTGCTCATAATTCATCCAAATCTCTGGTTTTACACAAACTTCCTGCCGTCACTGAGTTCACTGTTTGGGTTCATTGGACAGTTTTGAATATAATCTGTTGTTATAGTTTAATAAATGATATAAAAGTGGTTTAGTATCTATGACCTTTTACCTTTGCTGTGAGTGGTAGATGAGCCTGCAGCACTTCCTTTAACCTGACTACTATTATTATATTATATTATATTATATTCAGGTTATGGAGACGTTAGTCTGTTAACCACTGACCACAGTTTCCAGTCACATTCAGGCTGTCGGTCCAATAACACATCCTATAAAGCGGGAGGTTGAACAGAAGCTGTATTCAACATGAACTGTCTGTGTTGTTGTTATTGACTCTGACCCTCTGTTGTCGAACAATAACCGTCATATAATAAAATGTAAACTATAAATATAGAAATATAAACATCTACGAGGGCTTATTGAGTATTTTTAAAGACTTAAATAACTTGAAAAGTACAGAAAACATCACAAGATCAAACATTTCCTCACCTTCCTCCTGGACGATGGTCACTGACCCCGGAACTACAACCCGCGCACTGGATTGTGGGTGTTGTAGTTTTAGGGGGCGTACATTTTAGCCCAATAATAACAATACTCGCTGGTTGCAGGGAGTGAGTTTTTGTTTTTCTCTTTATTTTCTCCGGTTGCAGCTTCAGAAATAAAGATAACGGACGAGATGTTCCGTTAAACGCGTTTATTGTTTATTGTAGTCCACAACCCACTTCCGGGTTTAGAAAGGCGGATCTACGGGTAACGGGTGCCGGGAAGGAGCACGGTGAAACACCTCGTCTGTTTTTATTCTTTTATGGAGAATTATTGAGTAAAAAGTGGTGATAAATATTGTGTAGAATATGCAGTATAACAATAATAAATAAATAAAATGTGCAGGTTGGATATTGAACACTTTTGTGATTTCTGTGAATTAGAATAAGAAACATCTGTTCTTTCATTGTATAAAGTAAATAAATAATACATTCTGGATTCTTTAATAAGGAGAATTAGGATTTTAAAAACGTTTTTCTTTGTTTTGAGGGCAATAACATCGACAAAGATCCCGTCTCTCACCAAAAGGATCACACAGCTGCCCCCACACAGACAACCAGGGGCAGGTTCCCACTTCGCCTGTTGGTTAATTCAGCTTTGGGGTAAACAGCAGACACTCACACTCTTTATTCCAATACTTTATTCACAAAGCTTATAAACCCCCCCCAGCATAAATTAATACTGACTTTTATCAGTTTGTAGATTAAAAACATATTTAAAGCCATTCTAAACTGAATGCTACTAAATGTATTATTTCACAAACATCACAAATAGTTTGTAAACACAAAGTCCAAAAAACAAAATTCATAATTTTTTATTTTTATATCCTAAAATCATACATTCATAAGTGTGCATTTATGTCGCGCTGTTACTCACAAAAAGTGAGTTTAAAATCTCGATTACAAAGGATGACCATATAAAACAAATTATCTGTAAAATTAAACGTAAAATCACATTTAAGAGAACAATAATTAATTATATTTAAACATCCTGACGTGTGACTCCAAAGACACTAAACACACTAATAACACAGTTTTGTGTGTTGCAGAGAAACAGACGAGAGAGGCTGGTCCAGACTGGTTCCCAGTTACAGGCTCAGGTCACCAACTGGGTGCGAGTGCGTTCAGTCCCTTCAAAGCCACCTCAAACCCCAAAAAACAGGCCTGGGGGAGGAAGAGAGGGAGGAAGAGAGGGAGGAAGAGAGGGATGAAGAGAGGGAGGAAGAGAGGGATGAAGAGAGGGAGAAGAGAGGGAGAAGAGAGGGAGGAAGAGAGGGAGGAAGAGAGGGAGGAAGAGAGGGAGGAAGAGAGGGGAGGAAGAGAGGGATGAAGAGAGGGATGAAGAGAGGGAGGAAGAGAGGGATGAAGAGAGGGATGAAGGGAATTAAAGGCGGATGAAGCGGTTCACTTGTTATCAGGCAGAAACATGTTTAAGAGTCGGGCTGCACTATATGGTTAAAACATCATATTGGGATCATTTAGACTGTAATGTGATTGTGATGTGATTCCGATCACTGGGGGAATTATCAGTCTTGCATCACAACTTTAACTTTCACTAAACAAAAAAAATAAAATCATGATGATGTGAACATTTTAGGGGGGTTTGTACCAAAAAACACGTTGTTTTAAATCTGAAGAGCAAGATACTGCAGCACCTCATTATAATGCTGTTTGTCTCACGTTCTACTTTAATCAAAAAGTATTTGGATATTACACTTTTATTAATCGTGCAGCCGTAATTAAGAGTAAAATAAGAGAGCAAAGATGTACCGCGTTGGCGGGGAAGGCTCGCAGAAAGACGGCATTGAATCCCTTATAGAGGGCTGTAGGTCCTTCTTCTCTCAGCAGCGTTCTCAGGACGTCCACCAGACCTCTGTACTTCCCGTCTGCAGCTGCACACACACACACACACACACACACACACACACACACACACACACACACACACACACACACACACAATGTTACAGGAGGGGCTTTCGTGCACATACACTACACATATATAAGCTAAGCTATGCGACTATATATATTTTTTGTCTCTTTATTTCTTCTATATCTTCATAATGCGGTTGTCTTTCCAACATAGACGAGTCTAGCACATTGCGTATCTACGTACAGGAAAGGAGGAAGTCGACCGATTTAGGAACGGTCGGTTAGCCACCAGCTCCCTCTGTAGATACAAACAGCTCATTCTAAGGTGATGAAAACACAATGGTGATGATACACTAATGAAAACATTGCTATGGATATTATATTCCATTTCTGACAATAGATCCTAAATGTTTCACACTGGACCTTTAATGTCATAAACCAGAATAACCACCATAACGTCCATCTGTCTCTCTGCAGACACTGTGTACCTCAGAGCACTGCTGTCTGTCTCTGACTCACGTACCTGTCTGGAAGTTGGACTTGAGGACATCCGGAGGAAGAGCGATCGTCCAGTTTAATATCCCTGCCACTCCACCAGCCAGGATGATTTTAGGAGTGCTGAGCTGAGAAACACTAACAACACATAACACAGGTGAGCTTTACAGGATTTAAAAGATTTACACACTCCTTCCAGTGGTGGAGGTAAAGCACTATCATGTACGATATCATTAGATTATTATGATTTTACTGGTGTAGTTGGTTGAGGTGGAGGCTCATTTTTAACTATTTTGCTGCAACTAATGATTATTTTCATTATGGATTCATCTGCTGATTATTTTCTCCATGAATCCATCGATTGATTGGTGAGAAATTACCCAGAACCCCAAGTGACACCTTCACAATGCAGAATGCTTGTTCAACCAAAAGCCCCGACCTCAAAATTATTATAAATACATTTAAATTATTAAAATCACACAAAGGAAAAGCAGCAAATCTTCACATTTATGAAATGTTTTGGCATGAAAAATGACTAATTTCCAATAAACTTTCTGTTAATTCACTATTTGTTTCAGCTGAATTTGTATAAACTTTAAAACAAAACATATTTTATAAACTTTGTGTGCAGAAATCTTACAATCTAACTGAAGCTGTCAGATAAATGCAGTAGAGCAAAGCAGATGAAAACACATTAAACTTGAGTAAATGTACTTTAGTTACATTCCACCACTGCCCTCTCCACTGTCACCACGGTTACTCACCTTTGACCCTCAGGTGTCAGGAAGCGTTTGAGGTATTCGTATGTCAGGAAGTAGAGGCCGTTAGAAGGCACATCTAAGAGAGGGAGCGACAGAGAGGCTGTAAACTCCTCCTGCCCTTTGGATTCAACAGTAAACACACAACGCTGACGGGACGCGGCCGCACTCATTTTATGTGAGCAACCGTGCAATGTGGCGTGCTTCCAGAGACGGGGAGTCACGCTGGCGGCTCCTCATTTGCATACAGGAGAGCTCTAAGCTACTTTATGCAAATCAGGAGCGTCTGGCAGAGCGACTCGCTGCCTCCAGAAACTAATGAAAACTAACCCCTGTCCATCTAAAACAGTTGTTCCCAACCTTTTCTATCATTGAGTAAAGTAACAACCTCTGACTGATCAACATCATCGACCCTATTCTCTGTCTGCATTATGTATTCTCTTTATTTAGTAACCATCTTATAGACTTAACAGGCTTCTTTATTGACAGATTTAGTGTTTTTCTTCTCTGTGAGTTGTTCTATTTGTACTTTACTAATGCAGACAAGGCTGTTTATCAGACAGTGAGGACACTGTGTTCAGGTCTTTAAAGTTTAGATCTTAAATAATAATATCAACTTTACAAATAACAATTTCATTTAGTTTTCCTCCAGAAATGAAGGAAATACTGAGTTTTCCGTAATATAAGAGAATGTTTCCAAACTAGCCGCCATTAGTGGTTTTTCTTCATCTCATTTTATCTTTAGATGACTTGGTAAATGGTAAATGGACCTGTACTTGTATAGCGCCTTTCTAGTCTTCCGACCACTAAAAGCGCTTTTACACTACGTGAGACATTCACCCTTTCACACACATTCACTCAGTGAGGCAAAGTCCATCGAACAGAAATTAACATTCATACACATTCACACACCGATGAACGGCATCGGGAGAAATTTGGGGTTCAGTATCTTGCTCAAGGATACTTCGACATGTGGCACCAGGAGTCGGGGATCGAACCCACAACCTTCCGCGCTGCCTCTGAGCCACAGCCGCCCTTAGTGACTTACTGCTGTCTCATCTTCTCTCAGTGCTGTCTCATTGCACCGCTGACCCTGTGTTAACCTCATATATAAGCTGTCAATGGTTAAACTACTACGACTACGACTAATAAAACTGAACTGAGCTGAACATATTTTGAGGTGAGTGTTTCAAACATTATTCAGAAATGGGCCTTTCTGCATAATGAGTACTTACTTTTGGCCATCAATGTCAAATATAAAATATAATATAGAAATATAATCCAGCCCGCAAGATTTTTTATTTTTCTAGTTGTTTGGTATTCATATAAACTACCCCTTCATATGCAATTCAAATGAAAAGACAGTTCTGTTTTTGAAAATGTATTTTGTTGGGCGTGAAATAAAGGTAAAAGAGTCTCACAAATGCATGCAAATGGTTAATAAGAAGAGTTAAGTACAATGTCAGTAATGGAAATATTTTAATATTGCTCTTTCTTTTAATACTTGAACACTGAAGTGGCCCTCCTATGAGAGGCCCCAAGTCAGTTTGAGTTTGAGACGAATGCTCTAACACAAACACAAAGATTCTTATATTCAGGTGATTATACAGTAATAAAAACATACCTATGAATATTATATTCCATTACTGCCAATAGATCCTCCTAAATGTGACACACTGGACCTTCAAGTAGGACCTCTGCACACTCCTTCCACACACACACACACACACACGCAGTGATGTTTACCTCTGATGAGAGTCAGTACAGTCCCTTTGTAGACACTGCGGATCCCCTGCTCCTTATAGAGTCTGACTGCACAGTCAAGCGGACCTGTGTACCTCGCCTTGCCACTGCTAGCCTGCACCTGGAAAACACACAATCACAGAACTTTTACTTATGTTCAGAGCATTCTGATTGTATTTGTTTTGGGCATCCAGTAGTGGAAAGTAACATGTACTTAAGTACAAACTTGACATAATTGTACTTTTTTTCCAATTATCTGCAGCTTTTAGAAATTAGGATTATTGCATATAAACATGTGAAGATGCTTTGTTATGAATCAAACTATTTTAATAATCATCACAGGCTACAAAATGCCAAAACATCAAATCATTCCACCTTTTCTGCTTTTAATTTGAATGTATTTGTAATAATTTTGAGGTTTGGACTGTTGGTTGTGAAGGTGTCACGTTGGTGAACTGTGACAGCATTTCTCACTATTTTCAGAACTTTTACAAATCAAACAATCAATGGATTAATGGAGAAAATAATCAGCAGATGAATCCTAATGAAAATAATCATTAGTTGCAGTCCGATACAAAATAGTAACACCAGTAACATCCTACATCACAGATGGTCTAAGTGATTCTAGTAAAATAAACTTTCTTTATAAAGTCAGTGACTATCTCCTCACGGTGGGCCTGCTGTGGTGGCTGTAACAGCTGTTAGTCAGACTGAGCCAAAGAAAACTAACCTGTTATTCTGATCTGCCAAGATATGCAGTCATTGTGATGTTAGCTATAGCAGCAGGAACGCTGTGAGTATCGCTGTCCGTCCTCTCTGCGTGCAAACCCACAACATACTGCAGCATACTGCATACTGTATCATGGTATCAGATTTCTCCAGAATCTCTTACTCCACTTAATGCAAGCAGTAGTAATCTATTGATATAATATCATCTGAAATCCAAATCTGCTACTTAAACCCTGGAGGGCATAATAGATCATAAAATAACACGCCATCTTTCACACACACACACACACACACACACACACACACACACACACACACACACACTTTTACCTGCAGTAAACATTTGATTCTCTCTCCTGGAGCCACGATCACTGTAGTGAAGACCCCTGCCAGACAGCCAGACAGGAATATTTGAGTGTGCCTGAACAGAATAAGAATAGAGTCCTTTCACATTATACACAGTTCAGATAAAAATATTGATTAGAGAAGCTTTAAAGGACCAGCGCTTGGGATTTAGTGACATCTAGTGGTGGAGTTACAGATTGCGACCAACTGAATACTGCTCCCCTTCCAACTCAAAAGCCCCTATCTAGAGCCAGTGTTCTGAGATATTTCACTGTCAACCTCATGGAGGCTAGTGGAAAAGTCAGGGGTCACCAAAGTCATCACCTAGAGCAGTGGTTCCTAAGCTGGGGGTCGGGACCCCCACTAGAGGTAACCAAAGATTCAAGGGATGCAAGATTAAAGTTGTGCTATAAGCTTTATTCACTTCAAAGTTAAAACAACCAAAGAGCTGAATCTGTATGATTGTTAAAAAATAAAAGAACACATAACACAGACAATAATATTATTAAAACTAATCTCTGATCAATATTCACAGGATATAATCTGCTCAAACTATTTAGGTTTATTGTACAGTTGATCAGTTGCTCTCTAGTGTTATACTGTACCCTATCTATAAAGTAGTCACTTAGTCCGGGGTTGTCAGTTTACTCGGTGATAGAAAAGGTTGGGAACCAGTGCTCTAGAGACGAGGAACTGATTCTGAGACAGTCACCATAAATAAAAACGATATAAGTTTACAGACACGAGCCGTCTCTGGCCTTACTCGCTGTATCTTACAGTTGGAATACTTTGCAGCACAATCTTTCTCCAAAGCAGAATGACAGGAAGTGGAAACAACTTTCAACATACTTATCTTCTCCAGTAAAACTTAACAAAAAACAAATGTCCATGCAGCGCTGCCAGGGAGGAGGGGAAGGGGGAGGGGGAGGAGGTCGTCTGAACAAAAGGGCTCACGGTGGAGGTGGTTTGGAGAAACACAAGGAGTTTACCGGAGGTCTCCAGCACGTGTGACGCTGCCACATACACACGTATATAGACGGAGGAGCGGAGGGGGTCAAAATAAAAGGAGCTGACAGGAGGAGTGGTGGGAGGTGGCGGGGTAACATGAGGAAAGGGGTGTAGAGGGTTGCTTCATATGAGCGAATGACAGCAGAGGGGAGGGGCGACAGAAGAAACGGTTATATATAGAGCTCGTATTCCAGGTATTACAAACACACTGTAAAAGAAACACTCAAACTCACCACCTTGTGTGTGTGTGTGTGTGTGTGTGTGTGTGTGTGTGTGTGTGTGTTTGTGTGCGTTCCTATGTGCTCCCTCATTGTTTGAATCACACAGAACAGGCCACAGAAACATCTCGACAGAACAGACACAACCTCCTAACAAACCATGTTCCATCTGTGTAATAGCAACCCAGGTATTTTTCCACACCTGCCTGCCAAGAGACCCGATGTCAGTGTTTGCTTTAGAGGTGGCCTGCTGACTTAGAGGAAGCCTTTTTGACCGAGGTCATTAAAGGGGCAATATGTAAGATTGTGAAGCATTTTACGTATTATTTAATCACTTTTTATTGCCAATGGGTGAGCAGATTGTAGTGTAACAGCAAAATACCCTCCACTAGCTTCGTCCAGACGCCCGGGGGGGCTGGTCTGGCTGGCGAGTGCGTGGTTTCACTTACGTTAGAGGTTTGTCAGGGTTTGTCTGCTGGAGCTGTTTTCCCAGACCGAACCCAAAGAAACTGATGGCCATCATCGGAGCCACGCCCGCCAGAGGAGCCCCCATACCTTTATAGAGGCCGAGGATACCCTGGAAACACACGCACACACACACACACACACACACACATAGACATAAATTAAATGTTCTCGATTAATCAGTTAGTTGTTTGGTCCATAAAATGTCTGAAAATGGCGAAAAATGTTCATCAATGTTTCCCAAAGCCCAAAGTGACGTCCTCTAATGTTTTGTTTTGTCCACAACCCAAAGATATTCAGTTTACTGTCATAGAGGACTAAAGAAACCAGAAAATATTCACATCTGAGAAGCTGAAATCAGAGAATCTAGTTTCCATCCACCTGTTTTTGTGCATTTGTGGAGAAAAAATGCAGGAAATTAAAAAGCTTGAGGTAGAAAAAATGTATAGGTAGTTTAAACAACACCAGATCTGTGTGGAGACTGTAACCTTCCTCACATTAACACATAAAACTAACAGAAATGGCACCGATGGGAGAACTAGTTCCACCAGCTGTTTATCTCCATCAATCTTTTGCTGATTTTCTGGAAAATTGTTTAAAATGTGTGCTAGATTTTCTCTGTAATAAGTGGTTTGTGTATCATTGTTGTGTGTGTGTGTGTGTGTGTGTGTTTGTGTGTGTGTGTGTGTGTGTGTGTGTGTTCACCTCTTTGGATATGGTCTTGCGGAAGCAGTCGTAGGTTCCTGTGTAGAGCACATACTGAGCACAGGAGGCTTTGGGCTGCGTCTGTAGCCTCACCTGGACAACAGAACAACATTAGAACAGTGTTTATGCAAGTTCAAACTGATTTAAGACTTATTAAGACCTTTATAAGACCATTATAAATCAGTTTAAGACCCATTTTACATCCATACTGGCAAAAAAAAGCACACAGGATATAAAGTAAAATCTGCGTTGGTTCCATGGCAGCTTTCTTTTGTTGTTACAGCTTGGTCAAAATCATATTTACAACATTTTAAGGCCTAAAATTCAGATATTGGATTGTCTGTTTAAGACCCTGCAGACACCCTGAATAAAGGTCAGCTGCACACACACACACACACACACACACACACACACACACAGATCTCTGACCACGTGAAGGGAGGATTGTTGAGACATAAGATAAAGAGAAACACCCATCAACTTCTGCAGCTCGTGGTCGCTGATAAAGAAAACAGGGTGTTGTGAGTGTCTGACAGTTAATGTGAGAATCAGAGACAACATGTTCACATTCATTCTAAGGCAACAAACACACAATGACTCTTATACTCAGGTGATTATACACTAATGAAAACATAGCTATAGATATTATATTTCTGACAATAGATCCTCCTCAATGTTTCACTCTGGACCTTAAAGTACATTTTCCTGATTATATTTATATACTATTACTAGGGCTTTTACTTGTAAGAGAGTATTTTTTAGTGTATGTTTAGTACTTTTATTTAAATCCCCTCCAGTCAGAGCTCAGTGTTTGTTCTTGTTCCTACAGTGTGATGGTTGGATGATGTCTGTGCAGAGTTTGACTCTAGAAGGATGTTTTTACACTCATCTGCTGAAAGTGGAAAAGTTTCTCTGAGCTCATTGAACATCTGATTTTAAGGGGCGGGGCCTACAAGCTTGATTTGTGACATCACAAATACTCAGGAAGGAGGAGACATCTTGTGTCCAGCAGGAAAACTTTAGAAATGAACAGAATTGGCATATTTCATAGATTCTGTATTTATTAACGAGGAGATTTTAATGTGGAAATGACATCTGACACATTATTGTTCGGAGTAGACTATGTGTATATACAGTGCATCTGGGCAGTAAAACATTTCTTATTTCATTACCTAGTAGTGTAACTAATTACTAATACATTTCAGTAATAATAATTAGTTACTACATTACTTTTGTTGTGAAAATCCAACAATCACATTCCTGGATGTCTTCTTGTGATCCTGCAGGAAACTAGTTCGGAAGTCACAAATAGTCACATTACTTTGATTTTAACAAACACAACTAGATTTTATTCGCCTTTAAGTCTGAATTATGGGGAGAAAGGACACAATCACTCATTTAGCACCCAGTTTCTGTAGCAGAAGAGTAATGTAACTAGTAGTGTAACTAATTACTGTTGGCAAGGAGTCATTTATTTTGAAAAGAGTAATAGTAGAATAATAAATGTCAGGAGGGGGGGTCTTTAAGTAAATGAAATGAATACTTCCTCCCCTGACTTTTATGTAATAATCTAACCTTTACTTGCTAATCTGTAGTCCCCTAATCTAACCCTTCCACACACCACAGCTCCTGTGTGTCTGACAGCTGCCTCGTGGCCTCAGTGGCAGTCTAAGCTGATTTATCAATAATCCCCTCAACACCTACATCTGATCACTGACTTTAAACTTCAAACAAAACCCAGAATAAACCCCCACCAGAATAAAAGCCCACTAGAATAAACCCCCTACCAGAATAAAAGCCCACTAGAAAAACCCCACAAATAAAACACTAGAATAAACCCCACCAAATAAAACCCCTACCAGAATAAAATCCCCACAGACAGGAGAGAGCAGTGTAATGTCCTCTGAGGGAAGAATAAAGCTGTGTTACAGGTTATTGGACAGTCACCTTGATGGTGTCCAGTGGGTGTCCCGCCAGCAGCAGACAGGCTCCGGCGACCCCCCCAGCCACGAAGTTCTTGAGCGGAGAAACTCTTGCCTCTTCCCCCATCCTCTCCCCCGCATGGCCAGAGCAGACAGCCGGGCCCCGGTCCTCTTCACCCCGCCGCGACAGTCCTCACACACCGCCGCTGTTGTTGTAGTGAGACACTGCGCCTGTCTGCCTGCCTGCCTGCCTGTCTGCCTGCTGTCTGTCTGTCTGTCTGTCAGCTGTCTGTGTGCTGCTGCCACGTACAGTGCGGCGCTGGACTTTGTCTCCAGAGAGCTGAGAGTTACTTTAACGGAACTTTTACTGTAACCTACACACACAGTTGTGTGTGAGTGTAACAATGAGTGTGACTTTATCCTCAGTGCTGCTATAAACTGCCTCCTGTACACACACTGCACTATTTATACCGACACACACACACACACACACACACACACACACACACACACACACACACACACACACACACACACACACACAGCGCCCCCCTGCGGTCATACCAGTGGAAAGTATGTGTACTCAAGTACTGTAGGTCACTGGTTCCCACCCCTTTATTCCTTAAGGCAGTGGTTTCCCAACCTGTGGGTCGGGACCCCCACTAGGGGTCGCCGACGCTCCACATAGGGGTCGCATTGACTTCTTCAGTGAAGGGGTGCAAGAAAACGAGCCGTCAGTTTTTAAATGTTTAAAAGTTCTATCATTATTGAACTGACTGAGTGACATATTTTATGTATATTTTATATTATATATTCAAACTGAACAATGAACCCAAACAGTGAACTCAGTAACTGCAGGAAGTTTGTGTAAAACCAGAGATCTGGATGAGGGAACTTTTATAAAATGTTCTGTCTGTATTATGTATGTTATATAATTCATACAGACTTAATAAGCTTCTTTTTTGATAAATTCAGTGTTTTCTTGTCCCTGATGCTCAGCCATTGTTCTATTAGACATTTTACTTTACTTAGGATTCACTTTTCCTCACAGAAGTGAACCAAATGTTGACATATCGGCCTACTGTGTATATAGGTTTTCTAGCAACCCCAGTAGCGACCCCTTATGGGGGTCCTGACCTCCAGGTTGGGAACCACTAGACCTACTTAATGAATGTCCTATTTATTTATTAATGACAGTATAATACAATTGTATTCATATAGTCCACTAGTTTGTGAACCTAAGACATTTTCAAGCACCAGAACATCTGGTCCACATGAGTAAATGTGTGTTTCCACAAGAGATTTGAAGACTTCCATTTTCCATCTTTAGAGTCAGATTATCTCTTTACACGGTGCTCTTGGACAAATGGTGTCTCATTATGCAGATAGCTGAGGTCTTTCTGTACATTATGACATAAAACACATGGGTATATCATGTATGCAAGTCCATTTAAAGGTGAAATGCCATTAGACTCCAGGGTTGAGGGTCTGTACTTTAGTATTTCTGCTACTTTATACTTCCACTCCACTGCAGTTCAAAGACAAATATTGTACCTTTTACAATACATTTATTTGATAACTTTAGTTTAGTTTAAGAAAAGTTTACTTTAGTTATTAAACAAGTAAATTATATTATTATATAAATAAGACCCTATTGATCTCCAGAGGGAAATTCACGAGTCACCCAGCTGTATATAAAGTATAAAAAGGTATAAAAATTAAGATTAGCCCACACAACATATTGCCTTTCTGCAAAATGAGTGCTTTTACTTTAAGTATATTTTTACTTCTGCATTGTAGTATTACAACTTTTACTGAAGTAAAAGATCTGAAGAGTACCTCTTGATGTTTGATTGTCTCACTACAAACTACAAACTCTATAAATGGTGTCTTCTTACTGTCCAGCCGTCATTGTTCGAATGAGAGACGAGAGATTAATAACAATGTTTGATAAATCCATCTCAGTGACCTTCAGGTTGCCTCACAGTAACGGTGGAGGTTGTTGGGCCTTACGAGAATACCTGCAGACATTATTCAGGGCTGTCTTTTGTATAAATAAATATCTTTAATTTACATATTATATTCTTTTAAAAGACTCTAGAATTACTCATAAATTAACACAACGCAGTAAAACTAAAGGAAACTAAACATGATTTTAAGCGGGGTTCCATATTGTGATAGTTTTTGCCCACTTTTTGCTTCAGTTGCTGTTTGTTAACTGTTATCTTTAAACAAACATGTGACTGGCTGTTTACTCTTCTTTTACATTCCTCCGGGGTCCAAACAAACTGTGTTTTTGTCTGCAGTCACTTTCCATCCATCGTCATTGTCTTTGTTCTGGTACTAAATTCTTCTTATTATCTGATTCCTCTGATGTCGGTTATGTCATCCCTGTTCGTATATTTATATATCTTAAATATACGTTACATCGTTTCTAATGATGATGTAGCAAAAAACATCAAATTGTATTATTGTTGTATATTATTATTTCAATGCCTGGTTGAACCTTTGTTTCCTGGCTATTGTTATTTATTTGTGTTAATATTATTTTGTTTATTGGTTCATTTTGTACATTTTCCTGAAGACTGTCATTGTGTCTTTGTAAATAGTTTGAATAAAGAAAAAAAGAAATCAGACAAACTGACAAAGAAATACCATAAAGTAAAGCAGAAGTTAGATTAGGATCATATACAGAAACCTTGGCAGGAATACTGGACCTGGTGTGACACTGGAAGACGTCTTTACAGGATACACACACAGTTGGTATTATTATTATTATTGATTACAGAGCAGACCTGTCTGAGAATAAGACATTAAATCATACACTAGATATTATAGGCAAGAACCGCAGTGGACTAATGCACTCATTGTAATAAGGTGGAAACTGTCAAACATATTAATGTATTAATAGATTAGAGCAAATATAATCAAGAAAGGAGGGAACACAATATTACACTGGATAATCTACTTGGAAATAAATCATGAAAAGGACTCTTTTATTATTATTATATTTTATTAATTATATAGAACAATAACAGGAATAATAGAGAGACTTTATTGTCTTTATTTTCTGCCACTCTACTGCTCCACACTCCAGTCTAGTAGCTGGCAGTAAAGCACTGATAACGGACTGTAAACTGCTTTTAAACCCTGAAGACGAAGACGAAGACGAAGATAGATATTTAATATTTCTACATTATGTTTTTTCTGTGAAACACAAACTGAATCAATTTCTTATCTTTTCTTTAAATGTAAGAGTTCTGGATTAAAGTTGCTTTATTGATGTCTTTATAGAAGTTTTAGCAGATTGATATTAGAAGACATAAAGTTATAAACACTATATAAAGTTTACGGCTCCCTCCGACAGTGGGAGGTTTCTTTTGTTTTGCCCTGTCTTTTATTTTGAAAATATATATTTACATACGTATATTTTACCTATGTTATTGTTGTCGTTATGTGTATTTGTTTATTTGTTTACTGTTGTTATTGTTTAAATACCACAATGGAATGTGTCTGCATTTCATCAACAGAAGAAGAAAGCGGCCGGCGCGCTCGTTCTGTCGTCATCAGCAGTCGCCCAGAGAGCGCAGTGGCGGGAGTTTGACGGTTCGGAAACAAAGGAGCCGTTAATGACGTAAGGAGAGTGAACACTGTCGGTGAACGGTTGTTCGGTTGTTCGGTTGTTTAACGCTCCGGTAACGTTACTTATTTTAATTCTTTTAATTATTTTAATTCTTTTTAAAAACCGACAGTTAGCCCACGAGCTAACGAGCTAACTGGAGCTGCACGTTCACTTCCGCGTCCGGCGGCGCGTTTTAACTCTGTCGTTGTTGTTGTTGTTGTTGTTGTTGTCGTTGTTGTTGTCGTTGTTGTTGTTGTTGTTGTTGTTGTTGTTGTTGTTGTTGTGTTGTTGCGTCGTTGTTGTTGTTGTTGATGATCTGTGTGATTGTGTTTATCAGGCAGCTGACCGCCATGACTCAGAGAAAGCGGCTGTCCAACACACAGAGCAGAGTAAGTGCTCTTCATCCTCCTCTTCCTCCTCTTTAGCCTCTTCATCAGCTTCCTCCTCCTCCTCCTCTTCCTCAGCCTCCTCCTCCTCCTCCTCCTCTTCCTCATCAGCACTCATTGGTCAGCAGTTGTTGCATCCACTGAAGAAACCCTATGAAGCTTTAAAACATCACAAACTAATCAATATTTAATATTTATTAATATTTAATTAATTAATATTAAATATTAATCAATCTGGTGATCAATCATTTACCTAACTGCTTAAATATCCACTGACCTGTTTATTGAATTAAAACTGTCTGTGTGTGTGTGTGTGTGTGTGTGTGTGTGTGTGTGTGTGGTCTGTTCTGTCTGTGTGTCGTGTCCTGTGTGTGTGTGTGTGTGTGCCTGTCTGTCTGTCTGTCTGTGTGTGTGTGTGTTGTGTGTGTCTGTGTGTGTGTGTGTGTGTGTGTGTGTGTGTGTGTGTGTGTGTGTGTGTGTGTGTGTGTGTCTGTGTGTGTGTGTGTGTGTGTGTGTGTGTGTGTCTGTGTGTGTGTCTGTGTGTGTCTGTGTGTGTGTGTGTGTCTGTCTGTCTGTCTGTGTGTGTGTCTCGTGTGTGTATGTGTGTGTGTGTGTGTGTGTCTGTGTGTGTGTGTGTGTGTGTGTGTGTCTGTCTGTCTGTCTGTGTGTGTGTGTGTGTGTGTGTGTGTGTTCCTGTGTGTGTCTGTCTGTCTGTCGTGTGTCTCTGTGTGTGTGTGTGTGTGTGTGTGTCTGTGTGTGTCCTGTGTGTGTGTGTGTGTGTGTGTGTGTGTGTGTGTGTGTGTGTGTGTGTGTGTGTGTGTGTGTGCCTGTCTGTCTGTCTGTCTGTGTGTGTGTGTGTCTGTGTGTGTCTGTGTGTGTGTCTCTGTGTGTGTGTGTGTGTGTGTGTGTGTGTCTGTGTGTGTGTCTGTGTGTGTGTGTGTGTGTGTGTGTGCTGTCTGTGTGTGTGTGTGTTGTTGTGTTTAGAGGCAGTCTGGCAGTTTAGTGGTTCAGGAGGAAGACGATGACACAACGTTCACTCAGCCGAGTACGTCGCAGGTCCAGAGGGGGCTGGAGAAACTCACTCCGGCACAGGTCGACCAGAAGGTAACAGAAATCCACACAGTGTTATTATTCTAACTTAAAGATGTATTCACACGTCTTGTCCGTCCGTCCGTCCGTCCCGCAGACAGCTGAGGTGGTGCAGTACTTCTTGGTGAAGGACCAAAAGAAGATTCCCGTGCGGCGAGCAGGTACAGTCAGTGTGTGTTCGATGCCATGGTCAGCGTGTTTCATCCCTCTGTGTTTGCTCTCGTGTTTAAAAGTCGAGGCAAACAATAAATGAGCTTTGGCCATTGTTCTGTTCTTTATGGAAAAACCTCCTAAGAGGCAGAGGAGGGTGAAGTCAGTTGTCAGAGGAAGACAGATTGTAGTGACTTGTAGTGTTAGGTCAGCTTTCCAGTGGATTCAGCATCATTTTAACCCGTGTTTACTTCGGGATAGTTTGGTAAAGTTAGAGCTCCGGTTGCCTCGAGACGCACTAATATAAAATAAATAGTGTAAAGAAGGTTGTCATACTCCTCTTTGTCCTTCCAGACCTTGTGAAACACGTGGTGAAGGAGTACAGAAACATCTACCCTGAGATCATAAAGAGAGCGGCTCGTACTTTTGACCAGGTTTGTTCAGACTGAGAGGATCAGAGGCGACACTGGAACCGGATAAAGAAACATCACATTGAAGCTATAAACTTTCCCTCTGCTTGAACCAGGTATTTGGCCTCAAACTGGTTGAAATCGACCCCAAAAGTCACATGTACATACTCATCAACAAACTGGAGGCAGCAGAGGGAGCGTCGCCGATCAAGTGAGTGTCTGGATTTATATAAATGACACTGTAACACTGCCACACTGTGTACTTTAACTGCACACGTGTGTTGTTCTTGTGTGAGCAGTAGTCCCACCAATCCAAAGATGGGTCTGCTGTTTGTGATCCTGAGTGTGATTTTCATGAAAGGAGGCGTCGTCAGAGAAAGTGAGTGAGAGCTTTCAACTGTTCATCGCTCCAACAACAACAACAACAACAACAACAACAACAACAACAACTGCATTAGTGTGAATCTTGGCTGTAAACAGAAATGCTCATTAGTTTCAGTCACATTTGAATAATTTTTTATCCTTCATAGTTTTAATCGAAGAGAATTTAAAATGTTTTTCTGTCAATGAAATTAGATTTTGGTCAACTTTAAATGTTTTCTCTCTTTAAACTAATTCAGTTGTAATGCTGGCATTGGAAATAGGAGTCAAGGTGTTGTGAAGATATATGGAGAAACACTGCGATACAAATGCAAATAGGTGCATATTCAAATCTGTGGAAACTAAAACATGATAGGAAAAATGAATAGTAATACTCTTTTTAAATAGAAAATGGCGCTGTCTACTTTTGACTGTGCTTGTTTGATGTCCAATGTCACTGAATCAATGCCACTGACAGTATATAAAACAGCTTCAGGGTCTGTGAAGTGTCTTAAACCTGCATTATCTGTAACGGCCAGCAGGGGGAGCTCCACTCTGATAGTATTGACTCTTATGGAGAAATGAGTCGACTTCTCAGTTGATGTATGAGCTCCGTAAACAGTTTCCTGATGAGTTTCTGGTCTCAGTCTCTAGTTTCAGTCTTCTTCCATACAGCATGATGTTCATTTAGTAACTGATGGTCCCATTTAGAGTAAAACAGACCATAAAGCAGGGTATGCTTTAGGGCGGGGCTACCTTGTGATTGACAGCTCATTGTTTTGTGTTTTGTGCTGCAGACCTCATCTGGAACACTCTGAAGAAACTCCGCGTTGACCCCGGGTGAGACGACATCTGCACGCACGTGATCGTTAGACGACTTTACATACTCGTTTGAATGTTGTCTTTTGTTTCCGTTCGCTGTGTTTATTCTGACGATGCAAAATCTCCCCAGAGAGAAACACGAAGAGTTCGGTGACGTGAAGAAGGTGGTCACAGACGAGTTTGTGCGACAAAGGTGAGAAGACTTTGACTCATCCTCAGCTGGATTACAGAGTCCTCATTTACATGCTGTACACATAACCCCCCCCCCCCCCCCCCTCCTCTGAAGGTGTGAATACTCACTCTATCTCTTTCTGAGGTTGAACCCTTCAGCCAGCTGATAGCTCAGTCATCTAATCAACAGATGTGTGATCAGAAGGTCACAGGTTCAAGCCCCACTGGGATCACTGTGTTACATTGTACTGGTGTGATCAGAGCCAGTGTCTGTCAGACCATAGACTCTGGTTTATACCACACCAAAGAGCAGCAGGAGACTGCAGGAAACCAGACCTCTACAGCAGAGTGTCTGGACCAGCAGACTCCAAACATTATCATTACAAAGGTTCCAATCCTGTCCTTCATGTGCTCTGAGGTTGCAAATGAAGTCTTTTTTCAAGTTAAAACAATCCTCACATTGAGGATATAATATATAATATTCATAGGTATGTTTTCATCAGTGTATAATCACCTTAAAATAAGAATTGTCTTGTTGTTGTTACCTTACCATGAGGAGATTTTATCTTACTTTATTTAGCTTTAGCAGTTAATGAATTATTTATAAATGTACAGAAATACGTTCCACATTAGGCTACAACTGATCATCGTTCTGTCTGTCTGTGTGTGTGGTCTGTCTGTGTGTGTGTCTGTCTGTGTGTGTGTGTGTGTGTGTGTAGGTACCTGGAGTATGCACGAATCCCTCACACGGAGCCAATCGAGCATGAGTTCCGATGGGGTCAACGTGCCGAGTTGGAAGTGTCAAAAGCCAAAATCCTCGAGTTCATGGGTCAAGTAAGTTACTGTGTGTGTGTGTGTGTGTGTGTGTGTGTGTGTGTGTGTGTGTGTGTGTGTGTGTGTGTGTGTGTGTGTGTGTGTGTGTGTGTCCGTTGGGGTTGCCACACATCCTGGAAATTTAGAGACTTGTTTTCCAGTCATGGGAACACCTGGAATTTGTATTGAATTCCAGAGCTGGTTTACGTCGAATAGAAAGATTCTGCCTTTTAACTTGTGTTCCTGTGGAGCTCAACGGACATGCTGTCTTTTTTTTTTTGTCTCAGTCTTTTTGTTCCCTGAGCCATAAGTGTAAGTCTCACAAGTCCACGTAGACATGATCATATTAACATGCATATTAATGATCAAATGTGTGAATTGTAGTGTAGTTAATTAATTGTAGAGGCAACAAACACTTTCTAGGTCTCATTTTAAAGGTGGTGTTTTTGTTTACAACCTGTTTATCTAAAGATGCTGTAGGTCGCCTTCTAAAGGAGGCTGTCGTGTTTCTACAGTAGCCCAGAACGGACAAACCAACCTTTTTAATGGGCAGATTTTCTGTAAAACAAAATAAATTCTACTTGATGGGCTGGAGCCAAATGAATGAGACTGAAGCTGAAAGATTATTGTGAGAGCAGAAAGCGAGCCAACGCTGATAAACACTGAGAAAGGGCTGGCTTGTATTGTCCTGGAAAGTGATTTCTTAAAGAGTGGGAACGCTGTTAGTAACAGAGTGTACCTGCCTGCTGTTTGTTCTGTTGTTTTACCTAATGAAGATGTTGTTTGTTCTCAGCTCCATGAACAGGACCCTCAGACCTGGAGCCAGCAGTACAGAGAAGCTCACTCCGTCCCCAACTCGTCCCAGCCCAGCACCAGCAGCCAGAGATAATGCTCCAGTCTACACTGTTTCCCTTCATTGTATTTATTTTATCAGTGCTTTGTTTCCTCTCTGAATGTGTTTTTGTATTCATACTGTAGACTGCATTATCAAACACAAAGCAGAGGAGTCTTTTTAAACTGAACCATCAATTCAAACAAACACTGGTTATAAAACATACATATTTGTATGTCAGTACATTTAGTCTGAGTGTCATACATTCTTGATGTCTCTCTTCAATAAGTAAATAACATCTCATATCACACACAATCAGTCAGGTATCCATTTTCCTTTTATTGCCTGGACTTTAACGTAACAGTTTATTTGCTCAAGTTCAGAAAATAAAATCTTTTCTAATAGATTAAACCTCAGTGATTGCATTGATTGACATTGTCTTTTCATTCATTCCTCTCACGTACTCGTTGCTGTTGGACAAGACGGCGGTCCTGTTTTAGTACCTCTGACATCCCAGTTGCTACATACTACAGAGCTCAGGACACACAGGCACAATTGCACATTTACACAGAAGAGAAGAGCAGTATGATGAAGCTGTGACCTCTTTAGAGACAGTTTGATCCGACCAAACAAAGCACAAGTTCACTGATTGGACACTGGATTTGCTACCACTGACAGTAAGAACTGTGGTTTAAAAGGACGACTCGCTATCGTAGATACTAGTTTTCTGAACGTCACATTGTGTGGAAAGTAGTACATGCATTTATTTACACTGATGTGCTGGCAACCCTTTTTAAAAACAATAAAAAAAAAAGATCCCCTGAGAAAATTGTATTCTCTATTGCTCCCCCAGGTGACACAAAGTAACTGTAAATAAATACACACCAGCAGCCTGTATCGCAAACAGATTAGTGGGTCAGCTGATTATCTTTGGGTTTACTTTGCTGGTATCAAGAAGCTGGTTCACTTTTAAATGCGACAGATCACCACTGCTGCTCCTTAGCAGGTTAACTTCAAATCAAAGCCCGTCAGCAGCCCGACTACTGAGCATCAGATCCCTCCAGTGCAGCGCCCTCTATTGATGATACATCCGATTACAATGGTTCCACTCAAAGCTGGTGGAAACGCTGGCTGGTTCGTTAGATAGCACCAAGGTTCTGGGACAAGAACGAGAGCTAATTTGTAATAAATGCAGATAAACCGTATCAGGCATTTTTCATGTGTATCACAGTCGTAAAAGTTTGTTCACCATGAGACGAAAAAGCAAAAAATACTTTATATACTACTGAACATGTTGAAAATGTCAAATGTATTGAATATGCTACAAGAATTCCCACATTTATTTAGCCTTACCTTAGATTATTATTATCTGTTTTTACAGCATCTTGTTCTTTACCAGTTTTCTGATTATCTAATATTTCATTTTGCTGAATATCACTACTTCTGTACTATAACATTTTATATTTATCTTAAACACTCCACTCGCGGTGTGTCGATTTTTACTCTTAATTAAAACCTTTCTCTGTAAACCAACAATCAGCTTCATGATACCAGCAGAGCCACGTAACCCAAAGAGAGCCACACTACGTCGAACTGGTTTGCGATACAGGCCCCAGATCTTGACCTTGAACCCCCCCCCCACCCCCAAGTAAACCTGATCACAAAGCAGCTACACTAAACAACAAAAACAGCCAGTCATCTTTGAAATATCTTCATATTAAAAAAAATCACTGACACACTGCACCAGATCTTCTTTTATATATCTTATTAAAATGACCCATGTCAGTTAAAAACATACTACAGTACACACACTGTACAAGGACCTGCATCTGCGTCCAGTGTGTGTCAGTGCATGGAGCGTGCATAGAGTAATCACCTACAGTATATTTGACTAACGTGAGGCACATCATGGTATCGGGCAGTTTAAAGTGCCAAATGTCTCCTTTTACTCTCAAAGGATTGTGGGGTGTGTGGTTTGCACATCTCTCCTGTAACAATACAACCACATCCACCCAACCCCCAGCGTCGTTTGGATGCTCGTATGATGTACCTCTGAATGTGGACACGTGATACAGAATGACTCACACTTACAGGCCAGGTTGAAGGAATAGTTCCACACTTTGCTTTCTTGTTGAGAGATGAGAAGATCGATACCACTCTGGTGTCTGTACGCTATATATGAATCTGGGGTAATCTTTGGACAGAGCAAGGCTAGCTGTTTCCCCTTATTTCCAGTCTTTGAGCTGAGCTAACGTCTCCCCACTGTAGATTGCACACAGCGTACAGACATTAGTGAGAGTGGTCCATCTTCACGTCCAAATCTCGGCAAGAAATAAGCGGATTTCTAAAACTGTCAAACTATTCCTCAAAGTTTCATTCAGCATTGTTACAAATCTCTCCTTCCTCTTTGTCCCACTCTTCTCAGAAACCCTATCTGCTTACTAGATGTCTGGATACTGGTGAGAACATGATGCAGGATGGCTCAGACAGACACTGCAGGTTAATAACTGACTGTTTGGTTAATGCATTAGTAGTAGGGAGGAGGACAAACATGACAATGTTCCAAAACATCCAAACAGTGATCCTGGCCAGTGTACAGCAGCAGTAGTTCATTTTTCACAGTAAAGGAAGCTTCTTCATCATCATCATCAGACATTTGGCCTGAGCCCTGCATTATAAAGTGCATTTACAATGGAAATGCCATTAGGAAAAAGGTCTCACTTTCATATATCATAAAGTTTGTCCGTTTCACAACAACGACCACGACAACAATGAACACTATGATTACTTAAATTAAAAAAAGGCCACTTTCCATGAAAACCAGCTCCGTGTTTGCGTCTCCTCCTCTAGATGTGGTCTGGGACCGTCTCTAAAGCCTCCGCCGGGTCTCTGTCCACGTCCACGTTCTGAGAAAGAGACAAACTCATGCTGTCTATCTGATGGCACTGTGTATTTCTGAATCCAGAGTGTACGTTTCACAGGTTCAGTCAAAGCTAAAAGCTGAAGTACGTAACATGTCCTCATTAAAATATCTATAAACTCTAGTTCTATGTAGTTGAGTTCTTACTTTACCCCAAATGTTTCCAACAATTCAAAATCTGTCACTTTATTCAGGTAACGCTGCGTTTCACCGGTCGCCTGTCGATGGCGTCATATCCCCTTTGTGCCTGCGTCAGCGTTGTGGTTGTCTGCCAGAAGCTGTCATACATTGACTGTTGATCCAGTCTGAAGCCACATTGTTACCATCCACTGTTTAGATCTTGGTGCTTTTTAACTCTAGATTTGAACCGGATGAAGGATTTTAGTCATCGGACGTCTGGATCTTAAGTTATCAGAGAAACAAGCTGAGCTAACGTTAGCAGCAGCTCGGCTCGCAGCCCCTCCGGGACGTCCTTTGTCTGTCCAACAGCGTGGGAGAAGCAGTGATTGTTAAGGTGGAACTGCTTTATTCAGTGTGTTTGAAGGAATCCTAACCGGGAGAAGCTGACTGCAATGACGTGATTGTTTTCCCTGTGTCCTGCCGTTCTGACCCTACGATTGGTAGTCCCCCCCCCCTTTCTCTACATGTTTTAAAAAAAATAAAAAATAAAGAAGTAGCCTTAAACGTACCTCTGGTTTGTCCCTGTGTGTGTTAACAGCTTCAATGTGGAGGAAGACAGACTCCACTTTACAACCTGAGAGAGAAAGACAGCAACAAAGAGAGGTTGTGAGTCTGATAGAAAGGTTTAAGGAGTGACGGATGAGGACATTAAAGGAAGCAGAGAGACTGACCGTAGGCGACGGGGGTGAGTTTCAGAACGGTGTGGAGAGGACACTTCAGGTAGGGCAGCTCGTCTGACACACAGGGACAAAGGAAAGTCATATTTGTTTAATTACAACATGGTTTTGACTGGAAGACACTTCATCAGTTCCCCGAAGCCCAAAGATTAAAACGTGTTTTTAAAAAATCAGTTGCAACCAGCACATGATCCTCTCACCAACCCAGAGGAACATTAACGCTGACTCATCTAATAATTTAAAAATAAATTGTGCAAATTCTCCCTACACATTTTAAATTAGTTTGTACTAGTGCACTTAGTAGTTTTAAGTTCAGTTAACTGAATGGAATTAGTGAAGTTAATTTACCCAAGTTACCGCCACAAATACTTGACTTCATCGTACTCAAATCAAATATTTTATGTGCTTAAATTGTTGAATCAGTTTCCTCAAAAAGTTTGAGTTGAACTCATTTATCAGGTTTTACAGTGTACATGTGTACAGAGCGGGAAGCTCTCTGTAGTGTTATTGTAATTAATGGATTTTGGCTCACTGGCACTCTTGTCCAGGAAGTAGGCCAGCAGACATCTCATAACAGCCTGGTGACAGATGACCAGGACGTTCTCCTGCCTCTCCAGCTCCATGATGACCGGCTCCAGGCGCTGGACCAGGTCCTCGTACGACTGGTGGAAACGCAGAGAGGTTTACATGTTAAACTGGGAACACGCGAGTTCAGCTCAACATTAGTGCGCTTCCACTGAAAATACATCAAAGTATAAAGATATCAGTCCATTTACAGAATTTCAACTAACAGTGCATTCACTGGTTCCAAATAATCAAACGTGGGGTTTTGCTGCTTTTATATCTTTCTAAATCAAACATTATTGAGTTTTGGTCTGTTGGTCAGACAAAAAAAGGCAATTTGAAGGTTTCACGTTGGCCAGTTTTCACAATTTTTCCGCTGTTGATTATTTAATTGAAATAAAAGAGACGATGTGTGTGTCATGAGTTGAACAGACTAAAAAAGCAAAGGCGATGACACTCTCTCTCTCTTTCCTCACCTCTCCTTTCGGGTAGCGGTAGCGATACTTGTCTTGGTCCCTCAGTGCAAACTCCTCTGGGTAATTCTCCTGAATCTCCTCATACGTCATGTCCTCACAAACCCCCTGAGGCAGCGAACAGAATAACAGAGAGTCACAAACACCAAGCTCTCTTTCTCAGCCCGTCATACGCACACAGAGCGTATAAATATTTATTATTGCACAAACTATACATCAGACTGACCACGCCCACTTAAACCAGCACTGTAACAGTACCTCATGGTTCTCTGCCTAACAGCTGCTGCCTCGCATTTTACAGATCAAACAATAAAAAAAAATCCCAGTTTACAGATTTTATTTACTTCCTCAAAGAGTGAAAGCCAGTAAAAGAAGAGAATGTTAAACTGTGGGACCCAAACAGTCAATATGTGTCCGTTTGTGTCAAACTCTTCCTCACAGGTTAGTTAATGATGTTACTGACTCAATGACGCGTGTCCCAATGTGTCTGTAGATCGAAGCGAAGCAGAAATGAGTGTTGAGCAGTAGACTACATTTTGTAGACGATGATATGAAAATATAATTCCTCCAACACTCACAGCGTCGATCTCATTGAGGGCCTTCCACTGTTCATACTGGACTCCCAGAGCCTCTGCAGTCTGGATGGTCCTCTTCATGTGGCTCGTCCACACCTTCAGGTCACTGATACACTGCCCACGCATGTACACGCCCAGAGCACTGGCAAACTGACAGACAGGGCATGAGAATACACACACACACACACACACACACACACACACACACACACACACACACTCTCTCTCTCCTAACCTTTGCCCCGCGAGGTGACAGCCCGGAGTCTCCCCCGATGCGACCCACGAGGTTGAGTTCGCTCTCTCCGTGGCGACACAGGTAGATGGACCTCGGGGTGACGTGGATGTTCATGAGGTAGTACACTATCCTGCTCTGGATGTGGTCCTGGACCCGGTTCACCAGGTATCGGCTGCCCACATTGAAGATCTTGATGTACGATAAGTTCCTGCATGAAGACGAGAAGACGACTGAAAATCAGCTCACAATCAATCAGAACAACAGTAGAATGAATATGGTAGTTCTGTTCAATAATTCTGGTCTTTTCTTATTGACAATGTATTTGATCACAAACTAACAGTTAATAAAAAGGTGAAAGGTTAGCTCTGTGATGGGTGGTGAATGTCGATCCAACCCCCCCGTCCTCCACATCATAAAGGACACACTACTGTAGGAACCAGACGTAAACAGTGAGGTGGGAATCATCCGGCGTGGATGTAAAGAGGACATTGTGGATGCGGTCACCTGTCCTTGTTGTCATCCAGTGGGACGTAGGTCAGCTTGTAACACTCGATCCTCTTCAGGAAGTCGGCCACAGCTTCCTCTTTGTCACAGTCTACATAGTCCGGGCTGCTCAGCTTCACTTGCTATTTTGAGAAAGAGAGAGTTTGAGAGAGACACAAAAGTACAGCGTACGTCCTCATCTACTGTTCACCACCTTTTCCCAAGAGACCGGGTCGCAACCCAAACGTGGGTCGCAGGAGATTTTATTTAGGTCACAAATTTCTTCGTCCTGCTAAATATACTAATTTCTATACTATACTAAGTACTTAACATTGTTTTACTGATAAGGGAAAAAACTAACTTTTCCTGAATATAAAACTCAATAATATATAATAATGAATATAAAAATGACACAAGCAACATGTATTTTCTCTCCATTTCAGCCTTCCAAAAGAGCAGCTTTTCCAAAATGGTTTCCAGAGTGAATAAATCTTAACGCTTTCAGTGTGTACGGAGCAAACAGAAGAAAAAGCTGCCCACTGATGGTCGGGGGCATTCAAGGAAAATAACACAAGCTGAAGACGCTTGGAGCTACACTTATTCTTTAAAAAGGTATAAAATGTAGTGACGTCAATACAGAGCAGACAAACAGACTGACAGACAACTGAAATAAGATGAACTGAAAATAGTAAAAAAAGGGAAGAGAAAGTAGAAGATTGATAACAGCAGGAGAACTGTTTCCCCATATGTGCAAACAATCTTATTTTGGAACAAACGCCGCACCAGATCACGTGACCTGGCAGAATGTGACCGCTGCTCTGACCGGGCGTCCTCGGCTCAGTCTGTTCCACCAGTAACAAATAAGAAACACACTGGGTCTTGGCTCAAAGTACGGCTCTTGGCTCAAAGTACGGCTCTCACAGTGATCTTGGAACCACAGCTTCCTGCGCACACACACACACACACACACACACACACACACACACACACACACACACACTCTTACTTTAATATTCTCAGCGATGATTTCTGGATCATCACATATCGACTCCACAAAGAAAACCTGCACAGGTGGGAAAAGACCGAGAGAGATGTTGGAGCAGCATTTAGATTTTTCAGGTGTGTAAAAGAGCAGAAAATAAACAACAAACCTTGTAACCGTTTTCCTTGGCGAAGCCGAGGATGACCTCTCTGCGCTCTGAGGTCGTGTTGGTGGCATCAAAAACCTTACAGAGACAAAGGAGGTTAGTGACGGATTGCTGCACTTTTTGGACTTCAAAAAGGATTTATAGGTGCTTGTAAGTTCAAATGTGGCTAACTAAATTCTTGTACATCAGGCTTGGTAAGATATACAACTACTGCATGTATGACAAAACAAATCTTAATATAAAACATTAAATTACTTGTACAGAAACTGAGAAATAAAGAATTTGCAGTTATAAAGTTATAATCAAACAGAGTTTGATAGTATTTCAGCAACAGCAATTGGATGTGCAGACTCACCACGACCTGCCCCAGCTCTCTGTTGAAGTAGTCACACACATCTTTCAGGGCAGTGACGGCACAGGCCCTGCACACGGAAATAGAAAAAAACACATTAATAATGCAGAATACACGGTCTGATCTGGATTACAGTTACCCCCCACACACACCGACACATATCTCATTCCCAGGAGAGGAGACATGTGCAGTCACACATTGTGGGCCGACCCTGTGAAGCTGAGAAGGTTCGTACCTGCGTATCTTCATGGCCTCTGCGTTGTCGGGTCTGAAGAACTCGAAGCTGTTGTAGGAACGTGTGGCGTCTCTTCTGTACTGCCCGACATTGAACACTGCAAAACAGAGAGAGGCCTCTCCTGTATCAGGTATCAGGGATTATAAAAATCCCCAGACTTTAAAAGGACCAGTGTGTAGGATTTAGTGACATCTAGTGGTGAAGTTGCAGATTGCAACCAAGTGAATACAGCTCAGCCCTCCAAGAGTGTAGGAGAAATAAGGATGCACAATATGATCAGCTGATTCTCATGGCTGCATTAAGTATGTGTCTCAGCTGTCCTGTCATTATCAGTCTATAATTCCAACATTATTTAAGGACCCCAGTAGGCAAAATAATCCGATACACTCAAAACAGGTTTATATATAAAGTGGGTGTACCCAACATAAATGAGATCTCTTTATCCAATTTGAATTTTCTTTTGTCAATTCTGTTTCATGCAAAGGCAGACTCGTAGGTACCTGTAGAACCCTTCAGAGGTCAGAGGTCAAGGGATCTCTTTTTAAAATGGCCACATCAGTTATTTCCATTGTCAAATGTAACCTTACTTTGAAGCGTTTTTTAGCCCCATTTCTGACATGGTTGGTACCAAAGGTAAACGCCGGCTCATGTAGTTTCATATGACACCAGTGTCTTCAGTCTAGCTGTAAAACGGAGCCCATGACAGCCTACAGCCTTGTTAAAGATGAAATATTATTGTGCAGTAAAACATCTTTACAGCTGAATGACGCGAAACCAAACGTTAAGTGTGATCACATGATGGTTGAAGGTAGTGAGTGTAATGGGGGTTTCAGTGTAATCCTGTACTGTCATGTGATACCTTTAGTGGTAACGCCGATCCAGTTCAGGTATCTGGTGAGCTTTTTGGAGATGTAGGTCTTCCCTCTCGCCGGGAGTCCCACCATCACTATCATGGTTGGGGAGTTGGTGAACTGGGGCACCGACGCTGGAACACACACACAGTTGGAAGGTTAAAACAGACACATGCACAAAGGTTTATGTAGAAGTGAAAACCTCGAAGCTGGGGAAGGAAAACCTGCTGCATAAAAAGGTAATTAGAAGTCTTAGAAGTCATTTGAGTTAGACCAGATGACTCTTTAAAGGAACAGTTCAACATTTAGGGAAATATGTTAATTTCTTTCTTGCTGAGAGTTAGACCACTTGGATGTCTGTAGGATAAATATAAAGCTACTGCCAGCAGCAGGATAGCTTAGCTTAGCTTAGCACAAAGCCTGGAAACAGAGGGAAACTGCTAGCCTGGCTCAGTGCAAAAGAAACAAAATCCACTTACCAGCTCACTAACCTTCTATATGTATATTTACATAATGGATTCTTTCTCATATTGGATTGTAAACTGAATATCTTTGGGACTTTGGGTCAAAACTATGACCACTTCTTGATGTTGAGTAATTTTTACTGTGTGTAGGATATAGTTGCATCCAATTCACAAAAAAAATGGTCTTCATCAAGTCAACCCCCCCCCAAAAGGCAGTATTCCTGTACACATACGGCACATGTTCAGCAGTGGCCTGTCTAACTCACAGATAACGAGCTCTGGTGGCTCATTCCACAAGCATCGCGATTAAATCCGTTGACAACAGCAGCCATTCCCAGCAAAAACAGTGCGTTATGTTTACTTCCCGGCGCCCCTCGACCTCTCAGCAATCACACTGCTCTGACAGACCAACGCCCCCCATCCAAAGTCAACATCTGCAGCAGCACCGCTACAGCAGAGGTTAAACTTCTTTATTATCCAGTATACTTCTTGTCTTCACCACCTGGTTACATTTAAATATTGGGTCATATATCAGAACCCCCCCCCCCCATTGTGCCAGCATTACATAAGGGGTATCGCTGATTGAAAGGCTGAGTCAGAGCTACAGTGACAGCTTACTTCACACACTGAACATCAACCACAGAGCGTCGTTCACACATCAAACTGTCACCGACTGCACTGAGAAACATTCTTCCTTTTGTCTGTTCAGCTCTTTGTTTCATTGCTTTCAGGGGAAATACCATTTACAAATGTCTACCCCGGTAATATTTAAGCTTTTATGAATATAAGCTGAAACTATTGGTTATTGTGATAATCGATTAATTGTTTAAGTGTAAAACTGATCTGGCTCCAGCATCCTAAACGTACATTCTGGTTTTCTTCTGAAACTAGTAAAGTGAAGTTGGAGGAAGAAGAAGAAGCAGAGGGGAGGAAATGTCTTCCATCACTTCTATGTGATAAAGAAAATAATGAAGTTACAGCACTCCTGTTGCATCATCTGACTAAAGAGAGCATAACAACTGACACTGAATATGTGAAAGTGTTGGAGCCTGTCACATTAGATTGCTCCTGAGCGTGCACGTGCTCCCACAGTCAACCTTCGGGGTGAACGGCCCTGCGGTCTCTCACAGACGGACGCCGAGCTCCGCAGAACAAATCCTCTAAGACCGAACACAAACCAACAGTTTCATGAGTGAACTCTCAGGAACTGTCTGACACCTCCTCCAAGGCACGAGTATCAACCCGTCTAACTGAAGGTGACAGAGCAGCGCAGTGTCCATGTACGTCAGGTGTGTGTGTGTGTGTGTACTCACAGCCTCTGCGTTGGCTCAGCCTGCCTTTCATCCACGGCACCCAGGTCTTCTCCAGAGGATTCTGGGTGAGCTTTCTTTGTGTCTCTGACATGGCTCCAACAGCCAGGTGAGTGTGTGTGTATGACACCTCTGTACAATGTGTGTGTGTGTGTGTGTTTAACAGGAGGACGAACTAAAGAGGAGCCCTCCAGGTGAGCGAACAGATTTTCAACTTTCTCCCACAATGTTAGAGGGGGAGGAGTTTGAGCCACTCGGCACACCTGCTTGACTCCTTGCAGAGGATGGAGTGCCTCTGATTGGTCGGAAGACCTGTCAGTCACGTGAACTGGCTCAAGGAAGCCCAGAATGAGGTCATCCACCAATCACCAAGTGCAACTCTAAACTTTGTCCCGGCATACAGGAAGTGGTGCAGCGTGACAAACCAGTCAGAAACATGCTGGGCGGCTCTTTTAGGATTTTATCAGATGACTAATAACCCACACAAACCCGCCCAGCCCTCTTCTACTCCACTACACCGGGAGGAATGCAATATCAACATGTAAGCAGCATTAAAACGAGCAACTGTACATAAAGACTGTTTTTACTTTAAAGTGTTTTTATCACATGTTTTGTCCTGTTTGTCCCCTGACTCCAGTATCTGTCCCAACAATGACAAAAAAGTCCATTTTTAGCTGTTTTCAGGGATTCTTGGTGATACTTTAGAGTCATTTCTAGAAAAATAAGAAAATGTTGTTGGTGAATCTTCCTGCACTCAGTAATTTGGTGTCCAATGAAAAGCTTTCTCTCTGATGACATCATTGGAGCCGATGTATTACGTACACTGAGGCCAGGCCTCACTGATTACTGTACAAAAGCACAACTTTCTAACTTTATTCAGAGATTCAGGTGAAACTGGGTCAGATTTTAAGGAGAAAATGTTGTCTGGTTTTCCCTCTGACGTCCTCCGACTGCCCAGCTTCAACGCTCTGTGATTTACAGAGTTTCCTGTTGGACAGACCACCACTACAACTGCATGTGATTAGCATAAAGGGGGAGATTTTTGGGTACCCAGAGAACCCATTTTCATTCAGATATCTTGAATGAATTGATCTAATATAAATGGCCATATTTTATAATTAATTATCCTAAACGGGTATTCCCCTCCTTTCCCAACACGATTGTAGAACTTTTGAAGAACAAGCCAACTGCAGCCTCTGAACGACCAGTGTGTGAGGGAAGGATAGTGACCAATCCCATCAACTCCAAGGGAGAAGAAGCTTATATGGAATAGATCGTACTGGACAATAATTTTATATTATTGTGGAGCAGCTCTCAGAACCACTGGGGACTCCGGAATCAGTCTAAAAGATCCTATGGTAAAGGCTAAGTGCAATGACATTCATAGCTCCTATCTTATAAAGCGTTTTAAAACAACTCAAAATTGTAGAACCACTACTCCCATAATAATAAGTCAACAACAATAATAATATATCTTAAGGCGTAATAATCAATAATAATAATAATAACAATAACAACAACAACAATAATAATAATAATAATAATAACAACAATAATAACAATAATAACAATAATAATAATAATAACAATAACAACAAACAGAAATAACTCCTCCTGAAGACACACTGAACACAGTACTTATACACACTGTACTATCATACTATCAGTATGTATAAGCAGTAACTACTGACACTGTACTATCAGTACTGACACTGTACTACTGACACACTGTACTATCAGTACTGACACTGTACTATCAGTACTGACACTGTACTACTGACACACTGTACTATCAGTACTGACACTGTACTATCAGTACTGACACTGTACTATCAGTACTGACACTGTACTACTGACACTGTACTATCATACTATCAGTACTACTGCTGACTCCCAACAATATGTTTATTACTGAGTCACCTCCTGCAGGTGAGTGAGAGAGAGAGAGAGAGAGAGAGAGAGAGAGAGAGAGAGAGAGAGAGTGTGTGTGTGTGTGTGTGTGTGTGAGAGAGAGAGAGAGAGAGAGAGAGTGTGTGTGTGTGTGTGTGTAGAAGATGTGAGAGTGTGTGTGTGTGTGAGTGAGTGAGAGAGAGAGAGAGAGAGAGTGTGTGTGTGTGAGAGAGAGAGTGAGTGAGTGGTGAGTGAGTGAGTGAGTGAGTGAGAGTGTGTGTGTGTGTGTGTGTGTGTGTGTGTGTGAGTGAGTGAGTGAGTGAGTGAGAGAGAGAGAGAGAGAGAGAGAAGAGGACAGACCGGTTAATCGTCTATCTGCTCGGATGCAAACCTCACCTGTGCTCTCACACCGCACGCGCCGCAGCCGCCGCACCGGGGGCTCGCGCTGCTTGGCCTCCATTTGTTCTTCAGTCAGAGACCCAGCAGCCACGTGGGTCTCTCTTCATCACACCACTACAGTTGTCCCCCTTCCCTCCCTCCTCCTCTCCCTCCTCCTCTCCCTCCCTCCCAAAATAAACGCCTGAGCGTCCTCCAGCAGCCTCTTCCTCCCCCCACTCTCTCTTCCTCCCCCCTACCGACGGACGGACCGGGGCGGAGGACACCCAACACCGCCGCCCCGCGCGCTGCGGAGGGAGGCACGAGCACACCGTGTACCATACGTCGAGCAGCTCCCTAAAAACACCGCGACGCTTACGTAACGGTGCGGGCGGCACGGAGCGCGTGGCTGAATTATGATGCCGGTTATTTGTTTTTACTGAGCCACGTTGGAAGGGGCGGTGATTGGGACCACGCGCTCCGCTCATTAATCAATGAGAATGATCAACAGTTTGCGTCACGGGCTCGCGCACGCGCACACAGTCTCCCTCGCACGCTGTTACACAAATGAATGAAAAAAAAAAAAAAGAGGAAGTATGATTGTATTACATAACGAACACACACCGCGGTCAGCTGTGTGTGTGTGTGTGTGTGTGTGTGTGTGTGTGTGTGTGTGTCGCTGTCACTCACCGTGCGGACGCTGGAACCGGAGCGTCCTCCCCGCGCCCCCCTGCGGCTCGGCCCCGTCTTGCGTAACCGCCGCTCCGTTCATCTTCCAAATCTATTCCTGGCGGAGCGTGTGTGTCTGTGTGTGTGTGTGTGTGTGTGTGTGTGTGTGCATGTAGCATGGGCAGATTGTGTGTCCCTGCCTCTGCTCCGGGGCTGTGTGATGGTCGGTCGGGACAAGTTCCAGCTTGCCAAATAGTCCTTGTGTTGGTCCTCCTCCTCAGTGAGCTCCCTCCCGTTTAGTATTCTTCCAGTCACACACACACGCACGCACACACACACACACACACACACACACACACACACACAGTCTGCTCCAGGGAATCTAGTCCTGCAGGTTTAACCCTCTTTAGACTCTTACTGTTCCTGTATGACAGTAATCAGCTGCAGGCAGTCTCTGTAACAATCATTGTTCCCATGATCCGCCGCGGCTCTCTGTCCTCTGGAGAGCTTGATGCTATGCGCTCACTCCTCTGTGTGTGTGTGTGTGTGTGTGTGTGTGTGTGTCCCTTATCAGATATAATATATAGTGGAAAGTAACTAAGTACAATTACTTTAAGTAACTGTATTTAAGTACAATTTTGAGCAGCTGCAGGAAAAAACGAAAAGGGCTTAAACTGCATGAGACCACTTGAAGGGCAGCCTGGAGGATGCATGTGTCCCCCCCCCCACCGGCTGGGTGTAGTGCGGCCTGGAGAAGTGTGTATACTCATTAATGGAGGACAGAGGACAGAGTAAAGCTGTACAGGGACACTACAGTTACACTACTCCTGCATATGCACATTGTCATTTAACTCCTGCTGCTTGACTTCAGGCAGTAATGATGATTATGAAATGAGCACAAGACACAGAGGAAATCAACTCACAGAACTCTGCTGAATGCTTTCCATCAGAGGGGGTTCAGAAGAGGTTGTACCCACTGCAGACTAACCCCGACCCAGGACTGGTTGTACCCTGTATACCTGTATGTGCCCTGCACTGCACCACTGACCACAGGGCCATCACAGGAGCCACTGCTGCTGCTTCACTAGGCCCAATGACACTTTTATTTCATGTCTTATTTCACACTTGTATTACAACACACTGGATTTCTTGCTGTCATTTTTCATGGTGTTGTCACCGCCCTCTCACTTTTCAGCCAATCACACGTGTCCTTCCTCTCTTGAACTAGCAAGCTAAACAGCTGCTAATATGTCCATCTTTGTTGACTCTTTGTTTGTTCTGAGGCGTGACTGCAGCTGTTCAAATATATTATTAGGCTGTACATAAAAATAACTTACAGTACTTCAGTATCATCTGGTTTCATGGAAACAGTTATTTACATATTAGGTAAATAATGTAAATCTCTTTTCAGGGATCTCAAACACATCTGATACCATTTTGTTTGACTACAGTAGTAAATGCTCATTAATCAATCAAGGCAGTGATATATCACATTTATAGCTTATATATATATATTAATCTGCCAGGTATTTTCTTGATTGATCTAATGATCGTTTAGTCCAGTGGTTCTCAAATTGTGGGTTAGACCGAGGAAGATAGTTGGTTGCTGAGTCTCATTCGCAGGTTGTCATATACTGATGCTGGGAACTCAACAACCAGTTAAAGTTACCTGCTGCCACTTTAAGTCCAGAGTGTCGAAGGTCAAAGACAAAATTAAAGTTAAGTTGATAATGCTGTTAAAATGTTGAAAGGAATGAAGCCATGAGGGCATAAATTACAAATCTGAAGCAATATAGTCAGGGTTGTGTATCTGCCAATTATTAAATGGATTATGAACATTTTATCCAATTCATTTTCTTATCTTGAATTAATTAAACTAAATGTATTAAAAGGTATATTGTGGCAGCACACACGCATAGTGCAAAGGCCGGATCATTGCTGCTTTCAGCTTTAATTCATATTTTAATTCAATGCATCGTTGCAGATTCTGGGCTACTGTAGAGACATGGAAGAGGACCTGCTCTCTCTGTAGATAAAAACAGCTAATTCTAAGGTAATGAAGACACAATGACTCTTACATTCAGGTGATTATACACTAATTAAAATATACCTATAATTATTATATTCCATTTCTGACAGTAGATCCTTCTAAATGTTACACACTGGACCTTTAAAATACATAAATAACAATTATTTATCTTGTAGGGATAAAGGAACTAGAGTACTGTAAGACCTAACCTCACCTGACAAATGCATTAAAAATAATGTAGCAAATCTGTTTTGAACAAGTAAGGAGTAGAACGTACAGATATTTATGTAAAACTTAGGGACTAAAAGTAAAAAGGTATCAGAAAAATAAATACTCAAGTACAGCTACCTTAAAAACGACTTAAGTACTCTAATTACAGTACTTCTGGTATTGTACTTGTAATTGTAAAACCTAGTCTAAACTTCTTAAATACACCCCATAGTATAATTTAAAAAACTAAACTATAATAACTCTACTCTCAATCCTCAAACCACCAAAATGTCCTGACTTTGCATAAATGTCTTCCAATGCCTCTAACTAGTCCTCACAAAGACAGACAGACACACACACACACACACACAGAAGAAAAGCACCTGGCGCTCAGGTCTATTCAGGATATGCGTAGTCCATGTTTATTTATTAGTTGACAGTTTGGGGTTAGTTTGTCAGCTACAGTACAGCGCACAATGCAACAAGCAGGTACAACATCAGCACACCTCAATATTGCAGTACACCCCCCCAACACCTCCCTCACCCCACCCCCCTCCCCTCTGTATATGTGTGTTTGTGTTGAACCCCGTCGTCCCCCCTCCCTACACACCCCCCCCCACTGTTATCATGTCCCTGCTCGATCCTGTGATACTGATTATTTTTATTGTGTTACTGATCACATCATCGCTACTGATGACAATACTGTAACTGAGAATAGCACTGTTGCTGTGGTTGTTATTTAGCAGTATTGTTATTATTTATACCTAAAGTTTTTTTGTCTTTATTTTATTTTATTTTTTCTAGTTTTTGTGGGGTTTTTCCACCCCCAACGTGTTTATATGTATAAAAGAAGGCTGCGACAGACAGGCAGACAGACAGCTGTACAGTCAGCGTCAGGAGCAGAGAGAAAGACAGGAGCTTGGGCCGAGACCTGGGAGGCGTTTAACAAGGCAACATGTTGGACTGAGAGATGTTTTCATGGTCCTCCTTTTGTCTGATTCAACACAAAACAAAGATAAACATCCTGTAAACATCCTGTAAACATCCTGTAAACATCCTGCGATTTCATGCAGGATGGTGAGTTTACTGATGAGAATAAACTGGAGGCCCACAACCTACGTCGCCCACACTAAGCAGCAGTCCAGACTCTGGCTTGGTCCACAGGTACACAGGTATTTTTAAAACAGGGTTTTCTCTCTTCGTTCTAAAAGAAAACATCCCGTACACAAAAAAACAACTAAAGAAAAATCTCCAATTGAAGCACTGTGAAGACTCTGCTCTGTCGTGTATTCTGATGCCTCTGTTCCTCAATATAGTGGAAGATTGACTGTACATTTACATGTAAACATACAAAAACTCCTTTTAGCAAAGCTAGTAGTAGCACTGTTTTGGCCACCAAATGTCGCTGCACGTTCTTACGTCACAAGACCAAAACTCTGTTCCCTGTCTACATGTCAGGTTACTGAGGAGCCACTGAGAAGCTCATTGTGGTCGGCATCTTGGCAGTCCTGACTCTGCTGGCTCCTGGATAAATATGGGCAAAGACCCCCCACAATCAGAGCAGCCATACTCTTAAATGAATAAATTTAAGCCTTTATGTGATCTAAACAGGTGAGTTATATAGAAATTCACCTGCTGTACAGTTGTCATGAACGGGGTTAATTAACCATAGAGACTAAAATGGTTTATTGTACCAGGCTGTAAACATGTTTATTTCTGCTGTTAATTTGTTTACTTTAATATGGGGCCTTATGGAGATTGACTCACTGCTGGAGTCAGCCTCTAGAGGCTGTTAGAAGAACTGCAGTTTTTGTTACTTCCATGTTTGCTTCATTTGCCAGCTAGGTGTTTTCTAAAAAGTTTGTGTTCAGGTACCTAACTCTTTCTAAACGAAAGACGAAAGGCCAAAATGCTTAGAGAAATCCACATTTAAAAAAATACTTGTGTACTTGTTGCCTCACACAGTGTTTCATCATGTTCAGGGTAAATGGATCTTTGCGAAACAGTGATGTGAACTGTCCTGTGAGAGTCGGTGGCTGTGTGACAAAGTTAAAAGGGACTTTCTGCTGCCTCTAACTTTCTTTGTGATTGATCATTTTAAATGCTTATGTTGATTTTGTCAGACGTCCATAAAGAATGATTTTGTGTCACTCACACTGTTATTTGCCCAACTGAAAAGAGGAAGAAGACGAGATTTAGCTGTTTTTCTATTGCTCAGGTGTGTCACTGTGGACAGAAGTTAGATAACCTAATCCTTAACCCACATGGAAACTCTGTAGATGCAAAATATTTACATGGCTTAGTGTAGATGTAGTCAAAGAGATTACTGCTGGGCACTGGGAGACATTTTCCTTCATTAAAATGAACACAGACACTGTAGTTTATTTTGACTCAATCCCATGTACACAGCCCTGCAGCTCCAAATACTCACTAAAGCACCAAATGTGGATTAATTGCTGCTGGAAATAGTCAGAACAGTGACCAGCAGTAGGAACCAATGGGCTTGGAGCCGAGAGATACAAACAGGAATTCAGAAAGTATCGAGAGACGGACTAACACATTGTTGGTTTTGGTCTTTTCATGGGATTTGTTGACAATGATAAAAATAAAAATAAAAAGTCTCTCTGCTCCTTGTGTGTGAAATGACTCATCGGGCTCATCTCTCCGCTCCCTCTCTGCTCCACAAACATTAGAAACAAACTTCAGCTCTGGGTCCAAAACACATGGCAAGTCCCTGGTTGGTGATCCTGCTTCACATAATGTGTCAGACCGAGTATGTCCGACGCAGTGAAGCCACAAAAATAAACCCTCTAAGTATTAAGATCGATTTCCGATATCGCTCCATCCGGGGCTGCAGAAGACATCACAGCGCTGCCTCAGCGAGGTGTATAAATGTTGACATATATGACATGAATTCTTAATAATCAATATTATCTGCTGCATCTCTAAGCGCTATAAAGAAACTGGATGAAGGGAGGGGTGGTTGTTCTCGCTATGATTCTAGTCTTCTCTAAATGTCTCTGGGCTACTAATGGACACAAGGTAAACCTAAGAGGAGATGATGGTGGGAGGTGGGTGGGGTTTGGGGGTGGGGGGGGTAGTATGATACAAAGGCCAGCGAAGGAAACGCTGCAGCACAAACTCAAACAGAGCATAATAAAAAAAATTACAATTTGATCATCTTATAAAAAGAAGCAATGGAAATTAAAAAATGACAATCTCAAGGTTCTATTTACATTCAGAGAACGATACATCAGATTCTCTATTTCTGTCAACTCCTCCTCCTCCTCCTCCTGTTTGTCTTCCTCCATCCTCCCTCTCTCCTTCAGAGGGTCCTATATGGTTTTTGCTACAGAGGACCGGCTTCCATAGGCCTCCATTTTATGCATGCATCAGTGTGTGTGTGTGTGTGTGTGTGTGTGTGTGTGTGCATAGGACTGTCTGTAATCACATGCTATGGTGGCCCAGAAAGTTCAATGCACCTACAAAAACATGTTAAAAGACACAAGCAAGCGAAGAAAACGGCGTGCAGCATTTAGAAGAAAATATAGAAAAGCCGCACAGAACTGAATGTAAACTACTCACAAAATAACTGTTTCCAGGGGACACTAAAAAGTGATGGACACACTTGGGTTACACTATTTGTTGCTGTGGTTTGTGGCCCATGAAGTCGACTATCTGTCAGTGGTGTTTTATTCAGTTTTAACATTCTGATTGGTTGAGATATTACTGCTAATAATATAATATATAATAATATTTGCTACTAATTTAAAATTGCCTTTGGTGATAATCACCAGTTCAAATAATAGTCATAATATGTGAATCGAAACAATCTGATTCGTTTTATGCCACTCCTTCTTTTTTAACATCTGTTGTTGACCTATGTCTATTTATGTGCTGAGCAATGCCCCTTCAGAAGTTCACTGGTCAATATCTTGAAAACTAAACAAGATATCAACAAGCCTTATGCAGCGTTTGATAAGCATTGTCCAGTGATGATTCACAGACGATTTCGTAGCAACTGGACCGACAGTTTAGGAGGAAGCGTCAAAAACGTGTTTTTCAAAAAATTTGAGATGACGGAAAATCTAGTTTGGTGGACTTTTTGTAGAGTGCATTGAGCTGTGTGTCCAATTTTAAGTCAATCAGACTTCCAGTATGAGGGGCGTGGTCTTATCAAAATAGCCTTTTTGGACCTTAATTACAGCACCACCATCTGGCCGAATGGGCTCATATTTCTTTGGAAGCACATGCACGTGATTTTCAGTTATTGGGCCAGGTTTCACGTTTCTAGCTCATTCCAGCTCCTGGCAGTATGAGCCAATGCAGCAGACAAATAATAATAACAATAAACCAACACAAAAGCAATATGGTAAAAAAAAAAACGGTTAAACCGTTGTTCTGTTGTGTTCTCTCTGTGTGTTTTCAGTGCTTTGAGCTCTCTGGGCCACCGTGACATTCTGGTCCTGCATTTTACCCGCGGCGGCGCAAAAAATTATGGAAAAGGAACGAGTGTGAGGAGGAATGGATGACTGACGGACGGATGGACAGAACGAGGAAGGAGAGGAGGCTCAACTGGACTCTCTTAAGGCAACATATCTCGCATCGCTGCAGGTTACAGGGCAGGGATGGAGAGCATGGACAATCACGCACGAGCACACACAGAGTAACAGTCACTCTTTAAAAACTCTAAATATCAACTAAATGATTCTGAATGCCTCGGGGAGGGGCGTGCATCTTAGGTTTGACAGCCACATCAATAAATAGCAGGACCATTCCCGGGCGCATGCAAACAAACACAAATAAATAGCTCGCCAACAGCACAAAGAAAGACACGTAGTGGTGACGTTTGACAGTGATGCACAACAGGTAAAAAAAACCTACTGAAAATGGTGTTTATATAAAAAAATGTATATGAAATGTGTTGATGAGACATAATGAGACGTAAATGTTTGTATATGATGAAAGATGAAGACATTTTGTTCGAACAAGATGAAATTGTGTTTTTTTTTCCCCTTTTCTTTGTTTCACTCTTCATCACATCAGCCATCAGCACCAGCTGTTGGTAAATTCAAACGCTTGTGTCCTTCTCGGTGACCACGAGCTGAATACTAAACTGGGATGCGCCACTCAAACATTATAGAAGTCTTAGCTAGTAGAACCTTTAGTAACGTGTAAATCGGTTTCTGAAGAGCCGTTGTGAAGCTCGGTGTGGTCGGCTCAGGCTGTCGCCATCTTGACTCCACCGTCTCCCGGCTAATCCAAAAATAGGCACGAGGTGGAGCGTGGGTAATTATGTATAACTATAAGCTGGACCCCATAAACAGTTTTTTGCACCAGGCTGTAAACAGGTTTAATATTGAGCCTTGCAGAGATTGGCTCACTGTTGGAGCCAGCCTCTAGTGGCTGTTAAAGGAAGTCCAGGTTTTGTTACTTCCGTGTCGGCTTCATTTGTCAGCCACGGGGGCTGCCTCTTGTTGCTGAGCAACATCTGTGGCAGTGTCCAATCAGAAAGCATTCGAAAATGTAAACGAGTTAGTCAACTGCAGCATCGATAACGGGCAGAAATATGCACTTTGTATCAACTGATAGCGAACATACTGTAGTTTTTAAATTAGCTTGTCTACGCCATCTAGTGGCGTTACTGGGTGTGAATATTTAGAAACTCTACGCAAGAACTAGTTTTTGTGGTGCGATCCCGCTTTAATTTAGTGACGCATACATTTCTACTTTAAAGTTTGAAGTTACGAACAGCTGGTGCAACTTGCTCCTGTCCTCCACGTCCCTCTGTCTTTCTTTCTTCAGTAGAAGAGTGAATGGATGTCTGATTGTATGTGTTTGCTTGTGTGTGTGTGTGTGTGTGTGTGTGTGTGTGTGTAAACTTGTAGTAGAAAAGGCGAGACTTCCTGTAAACAGCTTCACTGCATAAACCTGTGGAATGTATTGAGACAGTGTGTGTGTGTGTGTGTGTGTGTGTGTGTGTGTGTTCTTGCACTATAACATTACAGGCAGTGGAGTCAGGAGTGGTCAGTCCCTTTGTGTTTTGTTGCAGGCAGGGAGTGTGTTTGTGTGTGTGTGTGTGTGTGTGTGTGTGTGTGTGATGTGTGTGTATTTGTTTGTAATGTGTGTGTCTAGCTGGGCCGGTTCAGGATGCTCGACATGGATGGAGCGATGGGGGGAGGCGGGACTGCGTTAACAGGGGAGGCGGGACCGGAGCTCTCGTTGCCGGGGGGAGCGGGCCCCCGGTTGCTGTACTGGCCGATGAAGGAGCCGTCCTCGTTGAACTGGATGTCCACGCTGTCTCCGTATTCAGCCAGAGAGTCGTCGCTGCCCAGCTTGCTCTCCCCGCACAGAGACGGCTGGCTGTCTGAGCGCTTCTCATCTGCATCGCTGAAAGACGACGGAGAAAGAATCATCAGTAATTAACTCTCATATTAAAGCTGGTCTCAAATAATAACCGGGGCTGCCACGGCCAGCACACTGGTTGGGGTGGAATTATCTGTAGCCTTCTACAACAGCTCACATGCTAACAAGCTAAATTAAGTTTAGTAATAACATAATGAAACATAAGAATATATTTCCACTAATTCAAACAGTACAACAGAGTCATGTTATTCTCTCATCTGCTGCTCTAATGTTGTAGGTTTTTCACATTAAAAGCCTGCTTGTATGAGGAGGTGAACATTTTTGAGTAAGTGTTGCCTGACATGACTCTTACTGCACTGATGGAATTTATTATTAATTATACTGAAACAACGGGTAAACAAGGAAGGAGGGAACAAGGGGAAAACTGTAAATAAAGTTCTGAGGTAGTTCACAGCACAGTCATGGGCACAAGAAGACAGGAAGCAAAACATGCATGGAAGAGTTAAAGAGGCAGTTCCTCACCTCTCCAGGGATCTGCAGGCAGAGCATTAAGGAAAGAAAGAAAAGTGAGATGAAAAGGAAGGAGAGCCGGGTGCGTTAGGGACATACGGTCAAATGAGACAAGCAGCTGAAAAGAGTTAAAGCAGGTTTCATTCCAAAATAAAGTTATTTATGTATAAATATATACCGTATAGGAAAACTGTAGATAGGTTGTTCTTATGATGGATAAAGTTTAGTATTTTAATTTGAAAAGAAAATGAATCAGCGATGCGTTGTTACGAAAGCTGGTGAAGCGGCACTGGGTCGGAGGCAGGAAACTGAGTGGGATCAGGGGGAACACATTATCAGTGGGTGTGTTAGTGTTAATCCGAGTCAATCAAATCGGCTCCTGTCCTTCCTCTTAGAGGCAGTGCACTCTTTACTCTCAAGAGTCCACGCTGGCAAAGCATCATCATAACTCTCAGTGCGGGCAGGGTCCCCACAAGAAACCACACAGAGCAGTTTGACTTCGCTTAACCAAATGTTCAGTGCATCAGGAAACCGACCACTTAAAGATTAGTTTACTAAAGAAGTGCAAAGTACATTTACTCAAGTACTCCATAAGTACATCTTTGAGGTACGTTATCTACTTATTTATTAGTATTTCAATGTTCTTCAAAGTCTCCTTCTCATCCAACATGAACACACACCTCGTCCTCAACTTGTTGTACAAGCGACCAAACCATTGACAGTGTATATAACGGACAGACCTTCAGGGTCTGTGAAGTGAAGCCAACGAAGAAGTCTCTTAAAGCTGCATTCTGTGTAATGACCAGCAGGGGGCAGCTCCATTGGCTGCAATAACACACTGATACCCCACAGTCTTATGGAGAAATGAGCAGACTTCTCAGTATATTTATGAGCTCAGTAAACTGTTTCCTGATGAGTTTCTGGTCTCAGTCTCTAGTTTCAGTCTTCTTCCATACAGCATGATGTTCATTTAGTAACTGATGGTCCCATTTAGAGTCAAATACGTCTGTCTAGTGCACCACACAAAATCTAGATCAAACTAGGGGCGGCTGCTGCATTTTTTATAACACAATATACAGAATTCGAGATTTGGACGACTAAATACCCATACACATAGGTTTTCAGCTGTACAAAGTTTGGTTTGGGGTTTAGTTACTCTTTAATGTTCATACGTATCCGGCACACCTGTGGAAACAATAAAGGTGGTGCCTATGACTCGAGTTGAGGAAAGACCCACCTGTACTCTCCAAAGGTCTCGTCTTTCATTGGCCGAGCTTCAGAGTCCACCTCCTTGTCTTCTTTGTCTTTCACTGTAGGAAAAAAACCTGTCAAAATCTGTATGTGCTGGTGTTGTAATGTAAAGATACCGCGCCAGAAATATGTGAGGATTCAAATCAGTGACGTTAAAAATCGTGATGCCTAATAAAGAAATAAAAAAGGATTCCATAATATGGTAAAGAGAAAATCATGAGTCGTGAGTTGAGTGTTACATCTGTAGCCAGTGTGTGTGTGTTCAGTTGTGTATGTGAGTGTATTGTCTCACCTGCGTATTTGCCGCCCTTGCTGCGTTTGATAAGGCAGAGGATGAGCAGTATCAGCACCAGCAGCACGATGGCGCTGATGAGTCCTATAAGCCAACCTTGGGTGGCAAACCCACTGGACATGGCCGTTGGCACTGAGAGACAGGGAGAGAGAGAGAGAGAGAGAGAGAGAGAGAGAGAGAGAGAGAGAGCATCAGCATTTCATTCTGGTAAATAAAAAGTAAAAAAAGAAGAAGTATGGTGAATTAGCTATTAGACAGTACAGACAATGGTCACTGGATTACTTTGATACTGAAGTTTCAGTAGTTTATCACTACTTTAACTTCAACCAGAGTCTTATCTGTACTTCTGCTTGAATAAAGAATGTGTATACTTTTACCCACCTCTAGTTTTTCTTTTTTTTACCATTAATGTACGGGCCCTCGGTTAGAGTTTACAGTAAGGAGAACATCACATACCGGGTCCTGTAGTCTCTGCCCATTCCTCCCAGTGAGTGGAGTTTCCTTGCATTATCTTAAGGTGGTAAAAAGTTCCTGGTTGGAGGCCTGACAGCGAATAGAAACCCTGCGTGGAGTTCAGCACCTCTGACTTCTCCCATTCACTCCCAGCTGCAGCAAACACACACACACACACACACACACACACACACACACACACACACACACACACACAAGAATATCGTAGAATATAGTTAACTTTTTTATATTTCTTGTATGTCTTCTAATATATCTGATCTGATCTTGTGTTATAGCAGTAGTGACTTCAACATCAAATGGAGCCTATAAGCACATTTAATAATTAATAACGGCATCCTCTTCTCGCTCCATTTCCCCCTCCATTTTTCTCTTAGAGTCCTTATCTTTCTTACCGATCTTCCTACGGTAGTGGATTTTGAAGGCGTGGTTCCTGTCTCGCTCTCCGGGCACCCAGCTCAGGTTGAGTGCTGTGTTACTGGAATTTATGGTGATGTTGGATGGAGGAACTGGAAGGAGAACGAGAGGATTAATACAAGTTAGGAATTAACAAAAGGAGAGAAATAACAAGAGGGTGAACTTGTGATTTCACCTCCTTCGAGCAAGGTGGCGTTCCTCTCAGTGATGGGAAGTCCATCTCCAGCGGCGGTGCGTGCGATCACACTGAAGATGTAGTAGGTGCTGGGGTCCAGAGCATCCAACTCGATGTGAGTCACACTGGGATCACTGATGATCTCCATCTGCAACGGGCTGCTCATCACATCTGCAGATCAAACACAAACCAGGGAGTTGTAAGCAGTGGTGCAACGCAACACATTTGATGCAGTCTTTGTGGTAAGGCAACAAAAACACAATGGTTTCTCCTCTCCTTTTTACCCTGTGTTTAATTATGTAATTGAATCTCCTGCCTGTAGGAGACCTTACCCTTTTGATACTGCACCACATATCCAGTCAGTATGCCGTTAGGTTCAAGTGGAGGGGTCCAGTAGAGATTCAGTGATTTCTCTGATGGGCTCTCGAACGTCAGTGATGCCGGCTTACCAGGCACTAAAGCAGACACACGGTTAAAGCACACGCCAGTTGGCATTTCTATTAAATACATGTGTCTCTTATTGTAACTTCTCATCCAAACTCACCTCCCTCTGGGGTGTTGAAGTGGTGCGGTGGTGAGTGTGGGCCCTCCCCTTTGCTGTTGAAGGCAGTGATAGACACCGTATACCTGGAATACAGCTGCAGCCCTGTCACATCCTCTGAGGTCTTCGTGCTGGAGACCACCACCACCCTTCTCTCCCCGTCGTCCTTCCCCCGCTCCAACCTCTCCTCCTTGTGGTGCCGTTTTCCGAGCGACCTCCGGCCCCGCACCTCCCGGGGACCCAACCTCTTGATGTAGAGCTGACATGGAGGCGAGAACGATGGATGCGTTAGTGTTGCCTGAAGTGCTTTCTTTACAACTACAGCAACAATTACGAAAAGAAATCAGTTGTTTATTCTGTTATCATTCTTTGGTTCCAGCTTCTTAAATACAAGGATTTGCTGTTTTTGTAATGTTTTATATGATTGTAAACTTTTTACATTTAAAGACATCACATTGAACTCTGGGGCATTGTGACAGGCATTTTTCCCAATTTAGACTAAATGATTAATTCAAAAGTTAACCTGTAGACAAATAATTGATACTGATTATTAACTGGAAGCAGTGTTTATTGAAATGTAAGAATCCGAAGCCTTTACATGTTTTTTTTTATATGTATTAATCCCTGTTTATTGCCAATGTGTGAACAGGTTGTAATGTAACTTAGAAAATGAGATCTTCCCCAGACGATCTCTGTTGCCTGTGGACTGATTTACAGGTGTTTCTATGACCTGAGCCAACAGAGAGCACAGCCATCTTTTCTTGCTCAGGAGTTTAGAGGAACTGGTACCTTGTATCCCTTCAGCAGACCTCGCACATTCTGGGCTGCGTTCCACTTGACTCTGACTGTGCTGTTCATCACGATTGTTGCAACTCCTGTGGGCGCTTCCTCAGGCTCTGAGAGAGAGAGAGAGAGAGAGAGAGAGAGAGAGAGAGAGAGAGAGAGAGAGAGAGAGAGAGAGAGAGTAATTAGGATGAGCTCTCAGATATAAAAATAAGTATTTAACAAAACTGCATAATAATTTAAACTAAGGAGCTTTTTTCTTTATGTATGAGTTCATATTGTGTATTTGCCTCCCAATAGCACCTATATACATAGCTTCACATAACTAATTAAAACCAAACTTATCAGGAAAAATGAACACTTGAACATACATCAGAGAGCTAAGAAATACTCAAAATGACAAAAACAATCTTTTGATTTTTTTGTTTGGCCCATCTGCTAACATGGAGGCAGCAGGCTTTAAGTCCTATACTGCAGTCAGCCACCAGGGGGCGATCAAGATGTTTTGGCTACTCTTCTGGAGAGCTGTCCATCAGACACAACTACCGGACAACACCCATTAACGTATACAGAGAGCTTATCACAGGATGCCTCGTCAGCCAGTGTCCAATCATGATACAACAACACAGCAAACAAGATCAATTATTACTCCTATCATTGTTATTTTAAAACCATGAAGGTTTATGAAATCTTTATATGCCTGACGTCAACTCTATGGCAGGGCCACCACAACACTAATGCATGAAGAGGTAAACCAGACAGACAGAAGCCTTCTATCTAATATCTGTTCTGGTCTGGTATCCACTACTTATTACACGTCCATGGCAACAACCAGTCTCATGAACTCGTCAAGCTACTGTATCTAACTCGAGTAAAGGCTATATGTCGGCCAGCCTGTCAGCCAAACTGAGACCAAGTTTCACTATCAGAATTCAATCTGTTCGGTCCAATAGCGCGATTAAATTATTTTATCTCCATAAAATAACAACCGGGCGATCATATATTATCACTAAGATTCAAGCAGATTTACCAGTATAGTAAACAGAAAGAAAGTGGTAAAGTAGTGCAGCCCGCCATTTGCTTGATTTGATTGGAAAAGGTGAAAATATTGTAACTATTATGGTTATATTTCTAGCTGTGCGACTCTGTGTGATCGACCCTTTGGATTCATCCGAGTCATTTCTTTACAGCGGCACCTAACCCCTAACTGCTCCCCGGGCGCTTAGTCCGCCCACTGCTCCTATGTAGGATGGGTTAAATGCAGAGGCCAAGTTTCATTTCATGTTTGTAAAAGTGCTGTAAAATGGTGTATACATACTGTAAAAAGACTTTCCTTTCCTTTTCAAACCAACGCTGTATCCTGCTTTATACATCTGTGACTGAGACCAACGCAAAGCTGGCCTGCAGTTACGTTACAGCTGTCTGTCCATCACTGACAGCATTTATCACACTGCCTGTGACGAGCTGAACAGCACATCGCCTGTTTTCCACCAATAAACAAGATCACAACACTACTTTGACGCCAGAGAGAGAGAAATTGGATTTGACATTTTTACAGAACAAGGCTCGATGTGATGCTCTCCAAAGCCATTTTATAGACAGATGATGTCATTCTTTTTATATCCAGACTTCTTTGTATAGGAAGATAATTTCGACTTCTTTTAATGGCGGATGGTATTATTCAAAAACAAGAAGACCATTTTCTTTTGCATCGGACTCATTCTTGTGACCTTATTCTCTCGCATAAAAGTCGACATTCAGGCAATTACAATTTCATTTGAGTTATAGAGTCTGCTTGACACCACGAGGCGTTTGAACTCCTCCACTATTTGGATGGTCGTTTTTTTTGTTGTTGTTTCTATATATTTTCCTTTTTTATTTCATAATTTTCTCTTTTTTAATTTCTTTTACATTTTATTTGCTATTATTTTAAAGTTCCATAATTTTTTTATTTCTTTTTTACATTTTCACTGCATATTGTTTTGTGGTAATTGAATATTTTAATGACATTGGCAACTATATTATTGTTATTATAATGCTATTTTACACACCTACTGTATATGTCATTGATAATTACTGCACAAACTGAAACACTGAGTGAAATAATGAAAGATCTTTGATCATATTTTAGAGGGTTGATTGTTACATTTCTACCACAAACACTTGATTATATTTTTACTGTTTCAATCTTTTGTTTTTCTTTATATTTCTCGGAAATCCTACGAAACTTGTTTAATATGAATTAATATGAAACGTTTTTTCAGTGATGAAATAAATACATAAAGGGTTAAAAGAAAAAAAGATGGTGATTTCACTGTAACTCAGTGTTCATTGGCTCATTAAAATGCCCTCCTGTCACAGTATCTCTGGCTCTGTCACTGCAGTGAATGATGTGATGTTCGGGTGACGTACTGTCCTCTCCGGAGTATCCGGTCCCAGTATCTGGTTCCGGTCCAAATCCCAGAGTGTTGACGGCCTGCACTTTGATCATGAACGGTGTGTACGTTCCTGTGTTGTTTACAAAGAACGGTGGAGACTTTACGGTCTCAGAGTTCCAGTTTGGACCATCCCCAACCTTCTGCCATGACACTTTGTACATGAAGCCCTGGCCGTTATGCGAGCGCTTGTCCATCTCCTGCAAAGACCGGAATATAAAAGAGATTTGGATTAAATTTTGGCACGCATGCATCAGAGAATATTGACACACAGATGCACACAAATTGAAGTACTCACATCCCATGTAATGACCAGAGTGTTTGGGTCTATGGACTCACTGCGCACACGACTGGGGTTACTGTAAGGAACTGGAGGATGGAGATGGACACAAAGATAGAAAACATTTCAAAGACAAAGTTTGACAAATATGTTTATTTGCTGAGAGATAGATGAGAAGGTTAGAGATGGAGCCAGCAGCTTGTTAGCTTAATTTAGCATGAAGACTGGTCAGCCTGGCTCTAGTAGGTGTGGGGATCAAAATTTCTGCTTGAATGAAAATCTATCTCTAAATATTTAGTGTCTGTTATCACTTACCAGCTGGAAGCGTGGTGTATTCTTCTGAGGGCTGGCTGGGGTTGCTTTTGCCCATTTGGTTGACGGCGATGACCCGGAAGCGGTATCTGTAGTAGGGGTTGAGTTCCATCTTCAGGTGGTTGACCAACCCGGACATTTTGCTCCACTCCACCCACTCCCCGTCGGTTTCCTCGGACTGATGCTGAATGTGGGCCTCTACGATGAACTCTGAGAGGAGACAAACAATATGATGTTAATACTACTTCCTGTCAAACGCTTCCTGTTTATTCTGTGAAGGCTGCTGGAAACCGTCCGACCGACTGCAGCTTTCTGTCGCCGCCTCCTGCTGCTGCTGCCTGATCTTGTCCACTTTCCAGGCGAGGCGCAGTTAATTTCGAATGAGCCTTAGTGTCTTCCCGTCTTTAGGGTATTCAGTGTTTTCCCACCTGCTGTGTGCCAGTTCTCTCAGCTCTTTGTGTCTCAGTACCTTTGTGTCTTATCTCCATAGTGTTTATCCTTCTGGTTTACTGGATTACTGCCTGTTACTGCCTTCTCCCATCACATTTGTCTGCCCGTTCTGCCTGCCTGTGTACCAAACTGATTTTGGCAAATTACAGACTGTGTATTTTTTGTACCAAGGTCCTGTATCCAGAATGAGGGACAGCTTGCTCTCTCTCTCTCTCTGTCTTCCCTCCTTCTGTTTACATTCTGGAAATAGTCAATACTTAAAGCTACATGTTGAAGATTTAACATATTTTGGAGCTTTTTATACCTTTATTTGATAGGGCAGGTGATGATAGACAGTAAAGGGGAAAGATAGAGGGCAGCAGGTTGGAATTGATCCCAGCTGTAAGGACTCCTTTAGGAGGTGCACGCTCAACCAGGTGACCTACAGTGTGTCCCATGTTCAAAAGTCTTAAGCTTAGCTGGAGCTTTAAATACGTTCCAGACATGTAGATGAAGAGAAATAAGTGTGTGTGTGTGTGTGTGTGTGTGTGTGTGTGTGTGTGTGTGTGTGTGATCAGTACCTTCGATGGGGCTGTTGTGTGAGTGTCCTGGGACCCAGGTGAGAGTGAGGCTGTAGTCTTCAACATCAGAAAAAGTCAGATCTTTGGGAGGGTCCGGCCGTGCTGAGGGTCCAACAGAAAACTGTTAGTGATAAAACTAAAACACACACACACACGCATTTCTCAGTCTCTAACACACACACACACACACACACACACACACACACACACACACACACACACACACTGTGACATACCTAGGACAGTGATGGAGCCAGACGCAACCACGTTGTCCAGCTCAGTGATGACCTGACAGGAATAAGCCGCGTTGTCTCTTGAGTGGACGTCTGTCACTTTCAAGGTGCCGTTGTCGAAGAAAGTGTACCTACACACACACACAATCATGGATAAATTAAGGTTTATAATGGCAGCACAGTGACAGCTGCGTAGGCTAGTGCAAGAAGAAGAAATATGCATCTTATGCTCGATGTAAAGACAACTGTTTGAGCTTTAGGTTTAGCTGTGGACTGAAACATGTCAGTGTGTCTGTTTACTTGTCATCTGGTGACGACTCCTGCAGTTTCTGTCCATCTTTCCTCCAGATGATCTGGGGCTCCGGCAGCCGAGGGTCTTTGGAGAAGCGACAGTCCAGCAGAGCGCTGTGTCCTGTGGCCACACGCAGGTGCTGGGGGCTCGTCACTATCAGCGTTCGATCTGATGGGAAAATACAGCACAGGTCACTGTGTGCAGGTGTGATGGCATCTTTATTTCCACTGAGCTCATATTGTCCTTTCAGGTATCTACCTCATGTTAGACTTCACAGTGGAAATAAATAATAATAAGTGTAAAAAATAGTCCAGTATGTTAATCTTAATGTATTTTTATCTACAGGTGAAAAGTAGCCTCACATCATGCAGTTTCCTTTCTGCCATTCTCACACAAGCTGAATGTTTTAAATAGTGACACCATAACATCTTTTAACTTCAGTAGAGTATCGATGTATCAGTCCGTCCATCCCTATTTTAAAAAAATATCAGGGAATCAGTGCAGCTTCCTCCTTCAGGCAGTGAGGCTCTTAAATTCTTCCACAACAATTCATTATGCAGTTAATAAACAACAACAAACTAATACAAATCCTTGAACATTAAGAACTATATATATATATATAAGTTGATTCTCTGCTTTCAGTTTCTCATAAGATTTCACAGTAACTTGTCACGGGTGCTCTCCCCCTTCCGGTCAGTTGGAGCTGATATTTGTGGCGAGGGTGTGAGACTCACTGTAGACCTCCAGGTAAGCAGTGATGGAGATGTTGGTGTGTTTGATCGAGCAGGTGTACTCCCCGCTGTCACTGTGACTGACGTCGGTCAGCTTGATCGTCCCATTGGTCAGCAGGGAGACGCGGGTCTCCGACAGCAGAGAAAGCTTGTCCTCGCCCTCCCTGTAGAGAAACACACACACACACACACACACACAAACACACACACACATATTGATCGTGACACGTGTTCATCAGAGTCTTTCAGGGTTTATTCCGACATTAGACGCTCCGAATGAACCACAGCAGTAAATCCCACTAACTCGATCAATGGGAGTGTGTTTCCTGGCTCATCAGTCAATGGATGATAGACGGAAGAACATCAATAAATGATGGACCAGAGAAAGAGAAGCAATAACAGTTTGAACACTGTGAGCATGATGTTTAAAGCCCATAAAACCTCTCACCTTAGACAGTGCAAAGAAACCTGTAACTGTCCATCTTTTTATGCTGTGGGTTAAATGTTGCTGCAAAGTCTTCTCTACACTGCCAATACGTAAAGAAAACTAACTAACTATCATTTTATTCTTTTTGCTTTAAGACAGTCAAATTTAATTTATAAAGATATTTAGTTTAAGATAGGGGTTCCAAACTTGAGGTCACCAGAGCTTCACAAGGCCTTCTTCATTGTAAGGGATGTAAGAAAACTGCAGTAAATCTATACAGGAGAGCTATATCTAAGAATTCTCTTAATTTCTGGGCATACTTATAAATTAAATGATAGATATTTATTATTAGATTAGATTATTAGTTTTATTAGATTATAATTAAAAATATCTCATAGGATAAAGGGACGGTGAAGACCTGAACACACACTATATTCACAGAGCCTTCACTCTTTGATGAACAGCCTCAGAGACCAAACAACCAAAGAGCTAAAAGAACAAAAGGAGAAAACACAGAATTTGTCAAAAAGAAGCCTATTAAGTACGTATGATTGTTAAGAATACACATAAAACATAAAGAATTATATAAAAAGTCTAGGTCTAACAAATATAAATTTATCTCATTAAACCCCAAATTCCCAGACATATTACAGCGCAGGAGACCTCACTGCGTGCATACAGTACTGATCTGTCCTTTCATGTCTGAGGAGTTTGAGGTCCGGTGTGAGACAGACTGCTTTTTGTTTATGCAACCACCTGGGGGCGCTGCTCCTCTGAAAGTAAAAACCTGGGCCTGTGTCACAGAAACTGATCATAGGGACTGTTTCAAAGAATATTGAGAACACTCAGTTTCACTCTATGAGAAATGAGACTCTTGAGTAAATATGTTTGTCACTGCATTATAATAATTATTACGATAATAATCTTTATCAAGCTTCAAGCCATTTGTGGTCAGTTGTAGGAATGGTCAGAAGGCTGGTGCAGGGGTTGATGTATGAGGGAAAACACGTTAAATTGAAAGGACTGCGTATGTTTTCCTGTGTGTACACTGATTTCTACACCTACATACAGAGTTTTATGCATCTGGCCCTGGTCATCCTAATTGAAGATGTAAACCTTTAAAAGCACCTCAAGCTTAAAAAAGGCTCAGGAATTTCCTGAGTGTAAAGTGTTACTCAAACAGGAAGAAAGAGTGCATTTGTTTGGGACTGTTTTGATATAAAGTACCTGCAGACACAAAGGTTGTAGCTTCTGGAATAAGCATTAGTGTACAGCAGGAGTTTGAATCGTGTGTGTGTGTGTGTGTGTGTGTGTGTGTGTGTGTGTGTTTCTCACCATGTGACGTGGGGTCGTGGGGAGCCAAAGGATTCACAGTCCAGACTGACGGTCCCGCCCTCAGTGACTTTGGCCACCACTCCGTCAGAGGACAGGATCTGAGGGGGGAGCTCTGAGAGACACAGAGGACGGAGGTGAACGTCGTTACTAAGGGCTCACACACTGATTGGTCTGTGCAGACGCGCTGCGGCGGGAACGTACCGATGACGTAGAGGTAGGTGTTCAGCAGGATGGAGCCATGCTTGTTGGTGGCCTCGCACTGATACACAGCCGTGTCAGCGAATTCAACATCCCTCAGTATAAACACACCGCCGGACACGCTCCGACGGGGGTCATCATCCACCTCTATGCAGCGGGGGAGGAGGAGAGGGACGGTAAGAAAGAGGAAGAGGAGGCGGTGAAGAGGTTAGAGACAGGAGTCCGACAATAGTGTGAGTTTGTCAAACAGAAACTCTGAACACAAAGAAATGTTTAACCAAGAAGCTGCAGCTGTTACACTCTCTGACCCCCCCCCCACTATTCTTTCTTTCTTTCTTTCTTTCTTTCTTTCTTTCTTTCTTTCTTTCTTTCTTTCTCCTACTGTCCCAGATGATTGTCCATATTTCCTCATTTTGCACAATGTTCTAGGATAATATCCTTATTTAGAACAGTTGCCGTCTTCTGGGGAACGTTTCACTGAACAGATGTTCACATTTTGTCTTTTTCCAGAAAAAAAAAAAAAAAAGTAATTGTTTATTACTTTTTGAGTCTCTAGTTAGAGCTCTAGGTATCGTATGATTTATACCTCTAAAGATGTGTTGCTTTAACTGAATATGGCTTATTTAGTTTTGATCATTGCTATTATTTGTATAGTACTTACGTCTTTGTTGTAAATTATTGTAACTATAGATTTATCTGTTTAAAAACTCTCTCTGGGAGTCAGTTGAGGATCCATTTCAACTAAAGTATCCTGTCTAATTCATCTGAGCTTAAGAGGCTGTCTGTAATATTGGGCTGAGTGGAGCCAGGTAACGATCACTCTTCCCTGAAATCGCTCTGTGGTCATCAGGCATCGTGTGATATAAAGACACAAACTTAAAGTTCAGCTCTTCAGGACAAAGAGTTACTGGCTCTAGTTATTAAGCCATAGTTCTGGTCTTCATTATACAATTTAACTCATCAAGTCCTCCACAGTGTGAACTGTACTTGTATGGCGCCTTTCTAGTCTTCAGACTTTTACACTACAGCCACATTCACCCAACATAAACAAATTCATTCACACACAGATGCACAGCAGCAGCATTTTGCTCAAGGACACTTCGGCGTGCAGCAGGAGGAGCCAGGGATTGAATAAACAAAATTCATTAACATTAAAAAGCAGCCGTACCTGCGACCGGCTGACCGTTGATGCTCCAGATGACGGTGGGGGTCGGGATGCCTTCAGCCTGACAGTCCAGTCGCACAGTCTCCCCGGGAGCGTACAGCAGGTTCTGAGGCTCCTTCACCCAGTAGGGAGCCGCTACAAAAAAAACCCAGCAAGTTTACAGCAGCAGCTATCAAACCCTGAGATTCTAAAATCCCATTACCCTCCTATATGAGTCACTTCTTAAAACATACTTTTATTGGAGAGCTTTTCTTGATTTTACTTCTTGAATTGTACTTTTTTTCCTTAATTGTGTTTGCTTTTTTAATCAGTTTTCATGTTTTATCTGGTTGAAAATTTCTTTTAAAACCTGAAGATTTTATGAGCTGTATTTTATTTTTTTGTGACGCACTTTGTAACATGGATTTTGTTTGTTTTTAAATACATGAAAATCTCATTTAATCATGATTTAAAATCTATTTCCACTGGCTGCAGCCCCCTCAGCACCCCCTTCTTTATAAAGCTTACGAGAAAATAACCCTGATTATGTAATCGGGGTCGTTTGGAGGCCACAATTTTTATAAATTTATAAAAAGCCTGTTTTATCAACTTGGGCCTTGGAGTTTGGGAATTTAACAGGCATGGAGGGTCTAAAAATGCAAGTGAGTTGCATTATGGGAATTGTAGGTTCCAGTGTTTTTGTCAACCAGTCCCAAATCGTCAAATACTGCCGTAGGAATCTCTCTTCTTAACTTAAATTCATTTAAACGTGCTATATAAATAAACTTGACTTGACTCTTCGTCCTCAATTTTGAGCATTTGTTAAAAACTCCCCCAGCTGAACAAAAAGTGTCCCTTTAAAGTTGGTGTTTTTATTCAGTCAAAAGTTTACCGGCTTTAATTTAAAGTTGTTAGTAAAGTTTTTCCATCCTCTGTGTGCAGCCTACCTTCCACAGTGACGGTGAAGGAGCTGGAGATGGACCCGTGGCCGTTGGAGGCGATGCACTCGTACTCCCCGTCATCTTCCTGGGTGATGCTGTCGAACTGAAGCCAGCGGTTGTGTCTTTCCAGCTTGCCGCTCGTTTCATCCAGGCGACCGTCCTTCTTTTTCCATTCCACCCTCGGAGTGGGTCTGCGGACACAGAGGCAGGGATCACAATCAGAGACACACATAGAAAGATAGAAAGATGAGACTTGAAAGACAGAATTGATCTCGGAGGGAAGGGCGATGGATGGAGATGGATCGATAGAGAGACACACGGAGGAAATTAGAGTTGAATGAACGCAGGTGATCGTGTTAATGACGTAATATCCTATTTGATCATTAAGGCGAAATCATAATGACACTCCATTTATCGCCATGGAGACGGAAGTCTCATGGGAAGGAGGATAATTAGAGCCAACACAAAATAGAGACGGCACAGAGGAGAGATAAAATGATTTAATAAAAAGGATTAGTGTCAAACCAGTGTGTGTGTGTGTGTGTGTGTGTGTGTTACATGACTGCATTTCATGTAAGACACATGTAGCATGTAGCGTTCACGTGTTGTTAGCTTAGCCTTGATGCTTGTGCCACATGGACGAGCCTAACACATAGCATATCTAAGGAAGTTGACAGAGGCTTGCTCAACTGTTATTGGAGCACAGAGCAAAAAGGGGCGGGACTAAGAAAGGGTCAATTAGTGGACAGAGCTTCCAGGTTTGTGTTGTAAAAAGATCTGTGTGTGTATTCAATCTGATACTGATGTCAAGTACGACGGTTTGGGAATTAGATTTAGCAAGCAACTATCTTTCTCGGCTCTGATTGGTTGTTTGTGTTCGGACACAATGGACCATTAGGAGCACTGGGAGGAGCCAGATTATCTGTCTCATTATCTACTGTCAGGATGTAGTGACAGTTTCAGCAAACATGACAAAAAGTTATTTTAATAAAAGTTACCTACTGCAGCTTTAACCTCTCACCGTCTGCCTCGGGCTGCAGATCAGTGGCACTGTGTACGTGAAGCCATTCCTTTATTTGTTGAGCTGTTGTTGTTGTCACGCCCAATTGTGATTGGAAGGTTTATCAAAGCGATGAGACCAGTGATGTGATTGGCTGAGAGTGCATTTATTAATCAGCACGCAGCTCTTTTACACTCTGCTGCACATCCATGAACCAAAACAGCAGGTGGAGACGTCCCCACACAGCCCGAGCACCCAACACCTAGCGCTTTACACTTGTTGTGCTTGTGTGATTCAAATATGGCCCTGTGTCTGTTTTTAAAAATATACCAAAGTTTCTAATAGTTACACACATTTGTATTGTTACATTACTGAAAGGGGAGTGTATTCCAACTCGCGGCCAGTTAAAAGGTCTGTACTGAGGGGATATCTTCCATCATCGTGACCTCAACTGGTCACATGGTCCTGCTGGATGAAAGAGTTTGTGCAAAGGTGGAAAGAGTGCGGGTAGAAAGACACAGTGTGTGAGACAACCTCACACACACTTTTACACACACAAACACACAAACACTGAGAACCTTACAGGCCTCCGGGGATACATTCAAGGGTGACGCTGTGTCCACTGAGGGCCAGCACAGGGCTGTGGGTGCTAGTGGGACGGAACAAGTGGGGTTTTCTACTGTGAGGGACATCATTACCTGGAGAGAGAGAGAGAGAGAGAGAGAGAGAGATATGAAATCAATACACACTAAACTGTTGATGTATTCATTATAAAAGTGATTTTATTTGACTGGTTTTAGATCAAACTGAAGGATTAACACTGGAATAAATATGGGACTATCCAAGGTGGTAATACATTTCTATTTGTCAAAGATAAAGACAGTTTACAGAAGATTACAGACTGGATATTTGACAGGTTTTATTTTTATATGATATAATATCATATGATATACAGGTCTGGATACAATTTGGCCAAAATAAATAAATTAATTCATTAATTCACAGAAATAAAACTGGCTACAGTGGCTGCCATGTAAAGTTAGCTAACAGCCCCAGATTGTTATTCTGTTCTGACAGCATTATGGAAAGGATCTCTACAGAGCTGTCTAATAACCAGAAACAGATATAATATCGCTCAGCACCAGACTCCATGAACAAAATGGTCATTTTCACCTCAGCGTAACATCGTAACTTGGAAGACTCAGGACGCCTTTACTCCACTATATCTTTACAGAGCAGATGTTGATGTTATATTTTTCCTTTTGTGACTCTGTAACATATGAGCAGGTCCAGATCTCAACCCAGATGGGAGAATCTGCTCTCCATCAACACTAAATGAGGGAATATCTGTAGGAAGAATGGTGTTCATCACTACAATTGTTTGACTTGTGGTGACTTTACTTTGGTTTTCTTAAAGGAACTTCACGCTCAGTGTGTGTGTGTGTGTGTATGTGTGTGTGTGTACTCACTGGACGTGACAGTGAGGGTGACAGCGGTATCTGGGAGAACAGTCCTGGCCGCTGTATACTGGGCGTTGCAGATGTAGTCGTCCCTGCTGTCTGTCATTTTAAGATTGGAAAAGTACAAGTTCCCGTCCAGGCCGACCATCACTCTGTCACTCTGCATGATGTGCACCATCTCTGAGAAGAGCAAGAGCCAGGAGAGAGAGAGAGAGTCATATATTCTCCTCTTTTTCATATAATGTGTAGTGAGCGTGTGAATTTCCTAAACGTGCAGAAGTGAAACAAAATCTTTTGTTTTGTTTTTTTAAGTGGCTCCAAGTTGGAGTGCACTGCAGTATGGATTTTCTTGTGTGAGTTGAACAAAACTGACAGCTTGAAAGGCACTATTTCATTAGACAGGCAGAGAGAGAGAGAGAGAGAAAGAGAGAGAGAGAAAGGGAGGACAAGAAAAGTAAAAAAAAAAAAAAAAGAAGAGCCCAAAAGCATCAGCTGATAGTGCTGCATTCATTAGCTTGAGTGGAAATGGTCTGCAATGCAGTGCAGTGATGCAAATCCGTCCGACGCGGCCCTCAGCTCCAAAATCCTACAAAGCTGCTCAGAGTTTATACAGGGACAGATTAGAAGTGAGAGGCAGGAAGACCAGACAAATAATAGAGACAATGCGTCCGTCTGTCTGTCTGTCACCCAGAGCGGCTAGGCTAATAAATTGGACAGAACACACGAAGCTGAGACGAAAGACAGACTCACTCTTGTCCATCCAGTGGATGTGTGGAGGAGTGGAGCTTTTTGGAGGGTTGCAGGACAGCATTATGCTTTCTCCAACGTGAGCTTGCAGCTTTCTTTTTTGTTGTTTTTGAAGAACTGGTTGAGCTGAAACACAAAGCGACAGAACATCATCATCATCAACATCTTCCACATTGGACTGAATCTCACTACAGCGTCCTCTGATCAGACTTTAGACAGCCAGGATCACCCTCTGTCCAAACACAACAGTGCTCACTCTGATCTCTTTGCTGCGTTTACACTTTAGTTGCGGCTGTAAATGATGCAGCAGGATGCTGCAGGGAGGCCGCAGTGAGTCAGTGCTCCTTTCTTGCTACACAGTTGTTCTTTTTCACCGTGCAGCTTACTTTACAGTTTGTCTTTACAGAGTGGTTTCATACTGTATAGTGTTTACAGTAACTGTTGCTGCATTGCTATTGATCAGAGGAAATGGGATAATGGATAATAATTGCAGAAGCCACTATTATTACAGTGTTATTAGTGTTTACGAGCACTTGGGGTGGCAGAAGCTTTATTACTTATTTATCAATGACTTTAACTTTTTTCAGCATTTATCAAACACTGAATTAACTGTTTGTTCAGGGAATTAAATGTGAGATGTATTACATTATGATTAATTTCCTTTCCTAGACTAGATACTTGATGAATCCTGATGAATCCTTATCTTTGACTGATGCTCAATTCAAATAATTAGCTGTATATAGATTAAATGTTTGGGAATGAATCCTGAGAGGTACCAACAGTGTTCATCCAAGTTAGTTAGCTTAGCCTAACCACCTGACCCCCTGTAACAGCAGAACTTGTTTTTACTCTTTGTCTGTTGTACACATTAAACAAACATGATATAACATGTTAATAATGAGCTTTAGAGGCGTTTGTACAGTTCAGTTCAACCTCCACCATATGTTGCCTGAGAGGTGAAATTCAGTGGAAACATTAGAGACTCAGACAGGCAGTTTGTGTCAGCAGCACAGTGAGAGGACTCTGTTGTTGTTCTTTCAGAGTGAAACAGTGGAAGTTACCGCCCTGCAGTTCGTTTATACCCTTCAGCTGATAATACGTGACTTCCTTTTTATATCGATTCTCTGACCGGTGTGTGTGTGTGTGTGTGTTTATCGGAGGCTGTCTTCCCGGCACTGCCTCATGCTTGGCAACCCCCCGTGTGCTCTCCTGGCCGAGTGACGTCACAGTCTCCAGGAAATGGTTGCCACGGTAACAAGAGATGAGAGAGCAGAACAGGTGGCCCCAGTCAACCTCACTCATGAGTCACTGAAGTGTTTATGTGTGTGTGTGTGTGTGTGTGTGTGTGTGGGAGGAGAAGAGATAGACAGAGAGGAAGAGGAGGGGGTTTGTGTCTTACTGTACATCCTTTATAACATTTCATTCATCTGACTGCTATGAATCAGCATGTGTGAAGACCATGTACAGTATGTGTGTGTGTGTGTGTGTGTGTGTGACTCACGCTCCACGATGACCCGTACGGTTTGTGTGACGGCAGTCCCCAGCATGTTGGAGGCGTAGCAGCGGTAGTAGCCTTCGTACTGAGTGAGGAGGCCCTCGCCTTCGGCTACCAACGTCCCGGAGTTATTACGCTCCGATCCAAAGACCAACCCGTCCTTCATCCAGCGGTAACTGCGGAGAAAAGGAGCGTTTTTTGTCACATAAAACAAGCAATTCAAAGACAGATTAACAAGCAAGTGTGATGGGCTGAACACCTAAAATCCACAAACCCTGGCTGTGGCTCTTCCTACTGAAGATGTAAATCTTACAAATATGTTTTTTTAAAACAAGGTTTCTTAAACAGTGCTGTAGTTTCCAGTGAATCCTACTAACGGATATTGTGTGTATGAAACGCCACTGTTGTCCAAAAACTATTAACAACACATCAGTGAGACACACTGTTGCACGTTCCTTCACACTGTAATTTATTCAGACTCACTCCCACGTACACCGGCTTTCTGCCCCAAATACTCAACTGGGGCACCAAATGTGGATTAATCCGCCACTGAAAATAGTCCTTCATAAATGCACTATTTCCTTCAGTTTATGTAACATTTTCTTAAACTATTACTGTTATTTGTGAGTTATTTTATGTATAGCTGAGAGTTACAAACAGGAAAGCACTGAGAAACAGACACATGACTAGTTTTGGTCTTACAGAATATCGCCAGCCTTAGTCTTTAAAATAATACAAGTGAAGTTTGAAAAGCGGTGAGTTAGGTTAGAGAGGATAGAGGAGAGGAGAGAGCAGGCAGGGAGGAGTGGGAGGGATGGAAAAGACAAAGAGAAACGGAAAGACAGACATGATTTTGTTATTGCACTGATTTTATTAGAAGAACATTTATCGCCATGCCAACAGAAAGGCCAGAGGGAGGAAGTGGACAAACATCCAGACACATACATATGTCTCATTTATCCATTATATTTGTCCACTCTGCTGTGTATAGCAATTACACACACACACACACACACACACACACACACACACACACACACACACACACACAGGTCTGGCTGCTGTACGTACGTGGGTTTTGGGGTACCAGAAGCCTCACAGGGAAGATTGATGTCCTCTTGAGAAAAGGCTGTGTACGATATCGGCGTCTCTTTCAGCACCGGAGGCTGTGACACTGAACACACACACACACACACACACACACACACACACACACACACACACACAGTAATGAAATACTACATGCAACTGAATGTACAGTAATTACCACTGAGTGCAGGCAAGCACATACAAGAGCACACATATTATTATTATTATTATTATTATTATTATTAATAAGAGATCAAGTAACCGAACATGTTCATCTGAACTGGATGTTATTTAACACTATTATTACAGTGTTAATAGCTTTTACTACCACCTGGCAGAAGCAGAATGTTTCAACCATTCATCCATTACTTTTATTAATGCATGCAACTGTTTCCTTATAACTAACACTAACCATTTAAACTGTTTATTCACTAACTATGTTAACTATCTTTTTCACACATGTACTTTCAACTAACCATTCAAACATTTATCTGTTTGACCTACTTTTCTCTCTGTGTTTTACCTATTTACTTTAAGCGGATGCTAACAGTTTAAGTGGTTACTTTTAACTAGGTATCTATTTCAACCTTGTATCTTTAACCACCCCATTGTTAGCTAATTGTTCAGACTTTCCATTTGCTTGCTAACTATTTCAAACACTCAACTGGCAACGCCGTGTTCAAGTATTACAGCTGATTCAATATGTGAATGTATTTTTGGTTTGTCATTGCTAGTTTTCCCCATCTCTTGATATTTGCCTTTTGCAGGGTTGAAAGAAGGTCTGAATAATTCATACCAAACATTTTCTAATTTCTGGATCATATTTAATGAATATGATCGAAATAAATAAACAGCATATAATGGACTGTGGCCACATCCTGCTGTGAGTGCCTGGCTGATGAGCTTAAAAGCAAGCTTGCATTTAAAGATGCATAGTTTCACGTCCGTCTGTCCGTTCGTTTAATATGAAGCTGGAGTCGGCAGCCAGTCAGTTGGCGTAGCTTAACCACCTGACCCCCTGTAACGGCAGAACTTCTTGTTTTTACTCTTTGTCTGTTGTACGGATTAATGACATGTTAATTAATGAACTTTAGAGGTTCTTGTACAGTTCAGTTCAGATCGTGGATCAAATGATTGTCCCTCAAGGGGAAGTCTGATTTGCAGTAGAGGGCAAAAAAAAACAAGCAAAAACCCCACAAACACAACATGTACAAGAGCACATGGGGCATTAATCACAACAGTTACAGAAAAACAACCACATGAAAAAGATGTATCTGTTAAAAGCATCAAACCATTGGAGTGGCAGCCACCATAAAGTGCTGCCCAGTGCAGACGAGGGTCGCTGTAAATGAAGTGCATTTATTGCCCCTCTTGCTTTTTTAATCTTGCCTTTCACAAAACCTGTCTGTCATTGATATCTGCTGAACAAAGCTGCTGTGTGCCAATTATTTTATCAGCACACTGACTCTGTTTGACCTGAATGGAACAGAACCTTAATTAGCATCATTGGTAACACCATACAATTTAATGTAAGAATGGCTGCTGTCCTTTTTTTTTTTTTTTACCCCATTGACAATCAAGGATTACATGCATTTTTGGGGGGTTGAATAAATAATTTTAAATTAATTTAAAGCTGCAGCAGGTAACTGAAAAAAATTGGTTCCTCTGGCTCCTCCTAGAGCTCCTAATGGCACCTGCAAGAATCCACCAGGCCTAAATGAAAACAACCAATCAGAGCTGAGAAAGATAGTTGACTGGTGAATCTCCTTTCCAGGTTGTCGAATACCGACGCTGGGAATGAGACTCAACAATCAACTACCTTCTAACCACCAACCCAAAGTGTCTTTCTGTCTTTCTCGGCTCTGATTGGTTGTTTTCGTATGGGCCTGGTGGATTCTTGCAAATACCATTAAGAGCACTAGGAGGAGCCAGAGGAACCTGATTTGTTTGCATATTATCAGTCTCATGTTCTACTGTCAGGATGTAGTGACAGTTTCAGCAAATATGACAATAAGTTATTTTTTTATAAAAGTTACCAACTGCAGCTTTAATTCCAATGGTCACTCATCTATTTTTCTCCAAATGTTGCCCATCTGACACATAAAATCAATGAAAATGTTGGAGATCAGGTTTTCACTGTCTGGTCTGCGTGGCTGCCATACTGCAGACGGATGACGGAGGACGAACAGTCAGAGATACAGCAGCAACAATAAGACAGACCTCCATCATCTACACCACAGCTCTGAGGGATTGACGTGTCACTGACATAAAGGGTCAAGAGCCATCACACACTTCTTCATTGTCAGAACAAGGAAGGTCACTTACTGTTTTTCACTTTATCTGTTTGTCCACAGGTAAGCAAGGAAAAGAGGGAAGAAAAGGAAGCACTTAGAGAAAGGTTTTAGTTTAAAATGCTGTAGACTCACACAGATCTGAGCTCAACATGCGGATGTTGATGGCAGATTTAAAACGCTGTTTCCAGAGAAGGAGAACTTTTATTCATTTACTTGATTATAAGTAATGACAGTATAATGACTCGTCTAAAGGAGTTGTCTTCTCTCAGTTTTCTGACTCAGACTTGATGGCGTCCCTGATCAATTTACATCTTTCCCCTCTGTGTCCCTACCCTTCCCTCCCTCCATCTTTCTCCTCTACACTCATCTCTTCACCTTCCCTGTCCTCCTTCATCTATCTCTTTCTCTTCACCACCCCCAGTCTCTCATTTCCATCCTCTTTCCATCCCTCTCTTCTTCTCATCTCTCTTGCTCTCTCTGCCACACCCCGAGGAGGAGGTCATTGGCTGAAGGTCAAACTGAACCCGACTCCTCCTCTCATCCCCTCTTCCTCTCCTCTGGGACCATCTTGGCAAATGCCTGCTGACCTTTGAACTTAACCTCTGAAACCGGAGGTCATTCTAAAGCTGATTGTGAGGAAAGGTGTGTTTGTGTATGTGCTTATGTGAATGTGTTTAAATGTTAAGTTTCTCTTTGTTAAGACTGTCTGTGTGCAACATTTAGCCTTTGTACGTTTTTAGGATTTATCACAGGACCAAAGCAAACAGACGGATTAACATGGCAAGAAAAGGACATGAAAGAAGAAAAAGAAAAAGAAGTAGCACCATTCCTTTCAGCGTGCTATGAAAATAAATGTGATGACACTTTGAAACCGTGAACAACACGTGTCGTCGGCAACATGTGATGTTTTATTTTTGTAACATATCTTGTGTGTGATAATGTACGCAGACTTTTAAAAGCACTCAACAGAAAACAATGTAAATAATGAAAAGTGGCCGTAAACCTATGAGGTTACGACATTATCTGTGAGTGCTGTGTTTCTATGTTAATTGACCCTTCCTAAGTCCCGCCCCTTTTTGCTGGCTTTTGATCAACTATTGATCTTTATTAGCTAGCTAACAAGATTTAGTGGCATACAGAGGTGTAGTTGCAGATTGCAGCTCCTTCACTTCACCCTCCCCTTCCAAACACAAGGGAGAAACTGTGGTTTGGAAGAGCGAGAGGGGGCGGGGCTTAAGAAGGGTAATTTAAGTTTGAGGATAATGTTTAAAGGAAATGATACTGAATGGTGAGAAATGCTCGTGCTGCAGGAATACTCACAGTTTTCGGGGATTTGGATTGCTCCCTGAGCGAAGGGAGGCGTGGAGGAGAGGAAGGACAGAGGGAGGAGGAGGAGGAAGATCAGGGGGAGGGTGGGGGAGCACGGCCCCCTATAGCCCGTCCACCGACGCTGTGACACACACATCTCTCAATGTCCCATGAAAAGTGACGCAAGACACCCACACACTCATCAACACATAAAACACACACCCTCCCACCTCGTGCACACACACACACTCCAGGGACCTCCCAGACCCTCTGGAGAGTGGAGCCCAGAAAACAACTGTGTTTCAAGATGTGTGTGTCGCTTTCACAGCAAGTCTGTATAAGGCTGTCTGCCTCTCTCTGTCAGGTCCACAATCCCTTCTCCGGCTGCTGACATGGGGGCGAGGGGGGGGAGAAGAAGGCGGGAGAGAGGTGAAGAGAGGATTGACCGCGAGAACAAAGGAGGGATGAGAGGGGAGGAGGGGAGGGCAGGGAGAGAGCAGAAAAGAAAGCAAACACATCATTAATTTCATCAAACATAAGTCATTCCAGAACAAGACAAACATTAATCTACTCCAAAGGGGAATTCATGTTGACCTACAAATAAAATATTCACAATTAACTCCAGGAAATGAGAGTGTGTGCTGACAATTAGTTTTTTATATTTATGAATCAAAATATTCACAACATACACACCATTTTAAGACAAAAGGACGCCTGTGTTTGTATGTGTGAGTGTCAGAGACGAAGGGTTCAGGTCATCCTGATAAAGACAGAGAGATCAGATCAAAGCAGCAGGAAACATCTTCTCTACTAATGACATTACAAAGAGAGACTGTGTGTGTTTCTGCCACATCGACTGCATTTCCATTCATCTAAACATCTTCTCTTTTGTCCCTGGCTGCTGACTGAACACTGACCCGTGACAGCAGGAGTGTTGGGGGGGGGTGAAAGCAGACACAGATGGATCAGGCTTTCCCCCTTTGTTCCTTTCTATCGCTGCCTCGCCGTGCAGGCCAAAACCCCAGCGCTCCAAATTTGGTCGTTTTCTTGTTTTTACTTGCAGTGAGGGATTACACGCGCCTCCTTGGGTTCAGCTTAAAGCTGCTGAAATCCTTTTAGAAATCCGCTCTGCACTTTTAAAAACTCACATTCGCTCTAAAAATAACCGACCGGCACTTCAAAGGCCTTGAAATCAGGCTGCGGATCCATTTATGGGAATATGTTAATGAAACAAAACAACTGATTCAAGGAGTTCCCTCTAATGAATAAACAACAGTGCTCATTTTCCTCCTGCTGGAGTTTCCTACAGAAACCTCGTCTCCTAGGAATTATGTGTATTACAAATTCAAAATCACGTTTTGCAGGGAAACGTAAATTACATTTCCTTGCAACATTATTTCTAGTGAAGGAAGTGCTGGTTGGTAGTTGTGGGGTGGTTTGTGGGTGTACAAAGCCCAGAAAAGTGTGGTTAGGTAAAGGCAACAACCAAAGTCATTTCACATTGGTTAGAAAAGGTTATGGTCTTGGTTCAATATTGAAAAAGTCACTTGAAGCAGCAACTGCTGTGACCACGGCTCCCATGGCGGTTCCCTCGCCCCAAATTCAATGTCTTTTTTTTATATTCTTTCTGTTATGTATGAAATAATATCTGTGGTTAACACAAGCTTAAGAGAGTTTCACGTTTTGTTCAACGACATAAAATACCTAATACCCTAACTGTGAATTTATATGTCTTGCTAACAAGTGGCTGAATGAGACTACAGAGGTCGTTGGCGACTTATCTCCTTACAAGTCAGCCTTTACACCCTTGTTACAAACTATTCTAACTGAAACCTTCCAACTTGTAAAGTTTATTACATGAGTTAATGTGATTTTCAACGGTGGTGTCGTTGAAGTAATGCGACCGTTGTGTAGTTTGTTCATAGCTTCTGGAGATCGCATTCACGCTTCATTCATAAAAAATTCAGATTCATAAAATTGGAGTTTGTTTGTGAAGATTATCTGGCTGAACAAAATGTGTAAGAATCATCAATCAAGTTCGTCACAGATATTATTTTCTACACAATCGAAAATCCAATGATGAAGTCCCGTTGGCTTTTTGTCGAAGGAACCACAAAAACACGTGATCCCTGCAGCACTATGTTACACAATATCATCTACCTAAAGTCTGCTGACATTATCTAACTTTAACAACCATTATGAACAACACAAATTTAAAAAGAAGAATGCGTTATGTTTGCTGTCAAGAGGAAAATAATTCTACTTTCAAGGTTAAGGAATTTTAGCTTAAAATAGTAAACACATCCTGTCTCCTGCTTCAAGTGTTTTAATATTCAAACTGGGCCACATTATTTCTCTAATCTTGACAAAGTTTGAGTGACTGAACATAATCATAAAGATGTTTAATCATGCAACGAGACGATATTGTTGGAGAAAGCAAATGAAACACGTAGCTGAACATTTTGCCAACGTTTAGTATTTTGTGACAACACAATGATAATGATAATTATTAATGGTACAATGTTTTACAATGTTCACCATCTTAGTTACGGTGTTGGCATTTTAAAATGTGCCTGTTGTTGTGCACTTATTTGCACATAAACCAAATTGTGATGGTGATGATGGTGCCTAAAGCAACAATAAAAGCTTATGAACATTAGAGATGAAGAATATCTTCATCATCAGGTTCAAACTGGTCAGACTGGACTGACACCCGTCTGAAATAAGAACAGACAACAAGGGCAGAGGAGGTTGCAGAAGGTGTCATAACTTATCAATCTCTGAGTGTAACCGGCTGGAGTCCTCTGCCAAGGCTCGTCTTAAACACACACACACACACACACACACACACACAGGGTGAGGGGCAAGGAGTGACAGCTGGCTAATGTAGACCCCCTCCTACATCTAATAATTACGCAACCTGTCCCCATCACACATCTCTCTCTCTCTCTCTCTAACACACACACACACACACACACACACACACACACACACACACACACACATACACACACACAGATAGACAGGAAACATACATGACCCCCATTTCAGCTCCTATTGTTGTCAGACACTCACCAATCTACTCTGCTGTTGTTGTAAATTATGACGCCTGACTCCCTCTGTCTCTTTCACACACACACACACACACACACACACACACACACACACACACACACACACACACACACACACACACACACACACACACACACACTCATCTGCCCTGCTTCATGGTCACTTAAACACACACTCACACCCCACACACACACACACACACACCTGCCCCCGGCCTTTGGGGCTGCTGTTACCTGCCAGGCTCATTTCCAAAATAAATGACCCGGACAGAACAGTGGGACATAAATTGTGTGTGTGTGTGTGTGTGTGTGTGTGTGTGGGGACCATTAACGAGGAAAAGATAACGACCAGCAGTAGGGGTTTCGCCGATGTAATGAGCGCAGACAGAAAATGAATGATGTGTTATGAAAATGTCCCAGCATGCTCCAGTTCCAGTAACGATATCCAGCATTTACACTGATTCTGGTTCGTGGTTGTAAAAAAAAAAAAAAAGAGGTTATTCACATGGACTTCCTTTAATTTAAATATTCATGGACCGCCTACTGTGGCGCTGAGTTAAGGAGGGGGGTGGGCCAGTGCTCATTAATGAATTAAGTCTTAATCTAAAGGGGCATGATGGCGAATCGTCTCCTTTTCAGACAAGGAGTGTGTCTGCGTGTCCGTGTTGAGGCTGCAGCTTAAAGATACTTGACCTCTGCTGACAACTTACAATTCACGGTGCACAATGACATTTAATTCGCAGTATTGTTCACTTTTCATCGTCCCTGTCGCCATTATGGGCCTCTTGAATTGGATCAGACAGGGAGCCATTAGAGAAGTGTTCAGGATTTAGAGAAGAGTGATGTGCAGGAAGAGAGTGCGGTGAGTTGGAGCATCCGTGGTGCAGTATAAATATCAAAGATCAGAGTGTACAGCCTTGTGTTCAGCTGACACTGGCTTTAGTTCCCCATGTACAGACCACAATGCTGTACGTCTAAAAATCATATTACTAAATACAGAGCTGAGTCAATTAGTCCATCAACAGAGAATTAATTGCCAACAATTTTGATCATGGATTAACTGCTGGAGTTTTGTCTTTTTAACATAGAATATTGATTGTTGTTAGGTTTTTAAACTGTCAGAAAACTGAACTTAGCGGGCTTTAGGGGCATGCACTAGACCACTGAAGCATATTCTTAGACAATTATTTCGCAACTTTTATTGTGTACCCCTGTAAATACCAGTGACTTCGATGGTTGGTACGGCCGTGCTCACCAGAGGAAGCGGTAGGTGTACTCATGTGGACTGAAGTGCTGGACCATTTCAGACACTGGGTTGGAGTCAATTAAACCACATAGAGGTTTAACAAAAATTTCAATAACAAATAGATTTCATGTCTAATTGACTTTTCTGAGATTGCTGAGGGGTAAGGCTATACTGGATATGTTATTTTAAATACAGCGGCCCCAAACGGAAGTCATGTGTCAATCTGTGTAGAACGTCTGTAAGTGGAAGTCATGGAACTGTTAGCTGTGTTTAAACAGGGACCCTAAACACAACAACAGGTCTAAAAGTGAGCCTGCGGGCAGCCATATTTCTGTTCTGTACCACTTAACATTGAACATACTGTACCAATTTCCTCCCTCTGTCGCCCCCCCCAGCCCCACCTCCTCCAGAGTCTTTAGCCGTCCCATAGAACCTGAGGGGCTTTAGAGGGCGGGCAGGTGGACCAGCCAGTCCACCGGGAGGGAGGCCTGGGAGGAGGGGAGGCAGGGCGGGTGCAGGTGGGACAGTCCATTGGGAGGCCTGAGGCGGGGGGAGGAGGTGAAGGGGACCACATTGAAGGCGGGGGGGGGGTGCAGGTGGACGGATAGAGCGCGACAGAGCGAGAAATTAATTCATTGATAGATTCCGATCTGCAGGAAAGAATTGGGAAGTGTGGATGGAGAGATTAAGCAAAAGCAAGGGAGGAGAGAGAGGATACTTCCCCCTCAGTGCGCACACACACACACACACACACACACACACACACACACACACACACACACACAATGAGACACATGAAGACGAGGAAAGAAAGAGCTATTCCCAGTTTGTCCCTCCCAGTTGGCTGCGTGACCTAAATTCACCTAAATTCATTATTCATTACATACCTCACATTTACTACTCCACACACACACACACACACACACACACACACACACACACACACACACACACACACACACACACATATGCTGACCATGCTACTGCCTGGAGCAAAGACCAACCCTATAGGTGATTTCATCTAGTGTGAGTGTGTGTGTGACAGTCAGTCTGTAGATCACACTGCTGATGTCCTTCACATCAGGCCTCATGAATATATAATATATGTCATTTTAATAAAGCACCACTTACATGTCTGTGAATGGGAGTGTGTGTGTGTGTGTGTGTGTGTGTGTGTGTGTGGGAACCCTGTCACCTTTACATTACATTCAGATACCACTATTTTGGAAAAGCAAATAGGTTTTAAAAGAATATGTTAATGTTACCTCGTAGTGTAACTAATTACTCATACATTTACAGTTACTTTAGTTAAAACATGACTCCTGTTTTCACCTCCTACTGAGCTGAAATCCAACAGTCCAATCACATCATTGGATTAGTGTTACGATCGTGAAGGAAACTAACATTACTTTGATTTTCACAAACAAAACTGGATTGTAATGGAGGACAGCAGGCTACAATATGATATATACTGGATGAAATGTGAAAGCGGTCAGGGGCAACAGAAGACCCTCAGGTAAAAAATTATTTCTCTAAATGACAAAAGATTTTGTCTCATTAATTTGAGCCAGGTGTGCTTTTCATTTAGTATGTAGCAGAAAAGTAATACAACTACTATGAAAATGTAGTATCTGGGAGGCTGAGCTAGTGTGTGTTTGTGTGTGTGTGTGTGTGTGAGCTTTATCTCTGTCAGTATGTATATACTGTATTTAACTAACCCTGTCTCCTAGAAATTACATTTGTATATCACTGAATTGTTTACATAATTACATTGTAGTGTCAACCTACCAGGATGATATTTATGTAACACGGTGGAGCAGGACTCTGAGGGTCTGAGGTTTGCATCCAGAGTACAAAAGCACATTGGTTAACTTAATGTTTATAAAAGAATCTTATGTCTCGAGTCAAACATAATTCCTAGGTGACAGGGTGGCTATAACAGTTATGCATCCTTGGATCATGTGCTGCAGAGTCTTGAATAATGTAACAGGATTTGTGTGCTATGTGCAACCATCAGTGTAAGGGATGTATGAGAGACAGACAAAAACAATTGTGCAACATCTGTGCAGCAGATGGAGGAGAGGCAAATATGTAATGTATGTAATTTCAACATATCCAGTTCCCAGCACTCTTCTTCTTTCTGGGAACTGACACACTGCGTTGTTTCCTGCTTTATGATGGTCACCCCTCTGATGTCATCGTCCTGTCACCACCACCTCCACACACTCAGATACTCTCAGCCACGTGTCTGTGTTGAGCTGCCATTGTGTCCGAGTCTAACTAGACTGTGAGTCCCCGTGGAGGAGAGGAGACGAATAACTCAATAAACACGAGGAGGTTTCTGACCCTGGAACAAAGCACATCAACTGTTAGGCCTCCAACCACCCGCCGTCTTCCCTCTTCCTTTCTGTTTGTGTCTGTTCCTCCATCATTACCCACTTTTCTGCCGTTCTGTTGGCGTGTGCAGCTCCTCTCTCTGGCTCTACACCAGTGATATGTCTGTGAAACTGCTCTAGGCAAGGCTTAAACATGAAAACCGGCCTGTCTTATCAGCTTCAACCATAAAAGAAATGCTGTAATAACGAGAAGAGCATCCAACCCCCATTAACTGAGACACTGTGGATTGGTACGATCACCAGACGGTTGGTCGGCCCACCACTTTGGTCCAGACTGAAATATCTCAACAACTATTGGATGGATTGTCATGAAATTTGGCTCCGACATTCATGTTCCCATCAGCTCGAATGAACTTTACTGAATATAATTGGTTTGATTATTTCTGTAACTTTCCCAAACTGACAATCCGACTTTCACACCAGGGTTGAAACTTCTCTCTCTAGCTCTCTTCATTCATTCTTTTAAACTCTTTCTGTCATTTTACACATGAACAACACTGTGAAACACTATGAAGGAGGCGATCCGCTTTTGATCAAGCAGGAAACATCACTTGAAACCTGGTTGTGTCCTTAACGACAGATTGATTCAAATCAAACATCAGATAAAGAAAAAGACGTGAAAAATGGGTGAGCAGCAAGAGACAAATAACTCAATTAACTATGATCTGTGATATGTAGCTGAGATATATTTGCTTTTAACTATGTGTTCGAGTATGCATGATGGCTCCATTACGTATCCTGTCGGTTGAGCACAACCTAAGAAATTAACACAAGGCGTCTGCAACACAGACGTGTGGTTAAGCAGCAAGTATATGTCGGGCTTCAGGGCTGCAACTAACGAACTTGTTCCGTCCGACCAACAGTCCAAAACCCAAATATATTCAATTTACAATTACTAAGCACAAAAACTGAGAAGCTAGAACAGGGGAATATTTAGCATTTGTGTGTCAAAAACGACTTCATTTATCATCAGGAATACATTTGTGCCATTCAATTTCAGCTCTAGTGTACAGATATGTACATCTATCTGTCTGAATTATACCATTGTGTTGTTTCTGTCTATTTGCTTTTCAGACAGGATGGGGGAGACTTTTTACCCGCTGGTCCCAGAGCACAACCCGACGCCTTTCACATTCAAATTAGCTCTTATTGGCGTGACATTATTTAGCCACCTCTGGATTACCCCCTCCTCCAACCACACACACACACACACACACACACACACACACACCTCTGCAGACACAAAGCCAGTATCGTGTGTTTGTTTCTGATTTGCCTCTCTCCACATGACAAACGAAGCGGCTGCATAGGAGCGCATAAATCAGTCATTAGTGACGGTATGTTGCTGGATAAACAGCAGCTCCCGCGTTGGGTGGCTTCCTGGCCCGGCTGGGGTCTATTAGATTTAGCTGAGGGGCGACTGGCACCAGCTGTGAGAGGCCACAGCGCTCAGGGCGGCATATACAAGACCCTCGGCCATACATCCATCACTGCCTTCACACAAAATAAACTCGCAGAGACAGGAGGCAGAGACAGTAATGTAACTATTAATAAATTTCAGGTCATACGGTGATGTAATCCTCTTACTAGACGATAACTGATTAATCTAATGTAATGATATTAATACAGCTTGGATTAAAACATGAAACCATTGTTAGTGTAGAAGGATCCTGTGCAGCCTCGGCCCTGCTAACGGAGTAAAGTGTCCGAGCTAGTGGGCTGGACTGTAATGTCAATCAATACACGCCATGATCATATATCACATGTGTGCTACGGGCCCAGTTAACCAACGCCATTAAAACACTGCTGACCAGCAAGATCAGTGAGAAAATGATCCTCCATTTCTTCTTCTTCTCTTCTTTCATTTGTTTTTACTTCTCCTTCCAAGAAATCTGATCAACAACAGGGCAGAGAGAGGAAAAGCCTCGCACAGTGAAAAACATCAGCTGAGACTCAACTACTGCTGGTTTTTAACATATTATGATTTATCATAATGTTACAATTCTTTCTGTGGCATCTATATCTGAGTCTGTCTATTTGCATAAAGTTTACAGGTAAATCAGGTGAAGTGAGAAACATAAATATGATCTAAAAGTCAGAAAAACTCAGATAAAATCAGCTATTAGTTGTCCGATGACTAAAATCCTTCATCCGGTTCATCTAGAGTTAAAAAGCACCAAGATCTAAACAGTGGATGGTAACAATGTGGCTTCAGTCTGGATCAACAGTCAATGTATGACAGCTTCTGGCAGACAACCACAACGCTGACGCAGGCACAAAGGGGATATGACGCCATCGACAGGCGACCGGTGAAACGCAGCGTTACCTGAATAAAATGACAGATTTCTCTGAGTTTGAACATTGTTGGAAACAGTTGGGATAATGGAAGAACACAACTACATATAGAACATAGAGATATAGACATTTTAATGCAGAAAATGTGAGCAACTCTACGTTTATATAATGAATGAAAGTAATTTCACTTTCCATTCTTGCTCCTCTTGAAAACATGGCTGTAAAACTTTGTGAGGCCCGAGGCAATAATCAGCCTAAATAGAAAATTACTCTACATTATGTAAATTAGTTCCACTGAAATGTTTTAACCCATCACACACACACACACATTCATCCACCCACCTACACACATTCTCTCTTGAGCCCACCACATCCACCCACCCACGCACACCCAGCACAACCCAGAGGCTCGTCTGGCTCTCCTCCTCAGACTCTGTTTCTTTCCAGCTGCTGCCAATCCACCGAGAGCGCCGACTCCCAGCAGCCTCAACAGCCACTCACATCACACCTAATCCCTGCTGGCAGGTAGAAGAAGGTACCCTGCGCTTTGATTTGGGCTCTTCACATAATAACCCTCATCCTCTTGATCTTCAAGGTGTGAGGTCGAGCCAGCAGCCCGCCAGCAGTTCGTTCTCGATCCGGAGATGAAGGTTTAAGACACAAACGCTTTCATATGAGTAAATCATACTCCGGAAAACACATGACAACACACAAATAGACAAAACATCTTCACCCACAAGTGCAGGAAACAGAATAATAAGCAAATACACGAATGCTGCAAGTCGCACAGAACAAAAAATTAGTTCCAAAAAAGTTAAATTTCACTCGATAGAAATAATCAACAATGCCATTTTTTAAATTCAAACATTCACATTCAGATTCAGTTCAGTCCCACAGTTAACTCCTAATCAGGAGTTCCTGTCACTCTGTGTACAATGAAGCAGCTATAACACAATAGTGCGGAGATTACATGATTCAGATATTAATGCAATTATTTGCTGTTAACCCAGCGTGAGCTTTTTGGTAATTATCAACCTACCAACTCAAATAACGCTACAAATTAATATCTGAATAATGCAATCAGGGTTTTCGAACTCATTTTACGTTGTGCGACTTGTCAATCCTTCCAGGATTTCGATTCTTGTGCCCTAAAATGTCTGATTGCCCAGCAACTTTTCTGATCAATGTTGCATTGTTTATAGACATGTTTTTGCAATGAAATGTTTTGTATAATGCAAAATCGCAGGCAACCTGTTCCAGTGAGAAGAAAATAGCAGTGACATATACTTTGCATGGGGGACTGCTGTGATTAGTGAAACTTGTGGGGAAACGATGATTAACGATTACATTTGCATAAAAGTTAAGGTGATTGGACAAAATTGCAAGGTTGCACAGAATCCACAGGGATTCGTTGAATTTGCATTTATTGATACAACTATCTGGAACTACTTGTTTTCTCAATCTGCGGCTTTAGAGGCATGAATACTGCTCGCCTTCGAAGAGTGTAGAGGAAACTACACTCTTACTGCTGCAAAAATCAATGTGTTTTCTAAGTTGCATTGCTTTGAGCTCTCAGGGCCACCGTACAAAGATGTTAAAAATAGCAATTTAGTAATTGTCCTTTTCAAATCAGCATCCGTGGTCGCATCTCTCTGCCCTTCACCCAACAAGCCACAACTCTGTCTCCAAGTTACACCACTCCCAGGGGGGAGATTGCGTTTCTCCGTCTCAACTCAACTCAGAGAGCCTCCCCCTTTATCTCCCGTCCTCCTTCCTCCCTCTGCAGCGTCTTCTCTCCTCCGTCTGCCCCCCCCCCCCCCCCAGCCCCCCACCCCACCCAGAGAGAACAGGAAGAAAGATTTAAATTAAAAGGAGATTTGATGCTTATCATATTATTCAATCAGTCGGTGAAAAAGTCAATTTGCATTATGTGTAAGTGTGTATATGCGTGTCTCTCTCTCTCTCTCTCTCCCATCCCTTTCCGTCTTTCCCCCATCACCATGGTAACCCCCTGACTCCAGCAGCACACAGCAATATTTCTCTCCCCCATCCCCCACGCTGCCCCTCCTTCTTTGCTCCCATCCCCCACTCCGTCCCTCCACACCTCTCTCTCGCTTTCTATCCGGTGCCACTCCCTACACATCTCCTCGATTCACCTCTCCATCTCTTTCTCTCTCTTTCTGTCTCTTTCTCTTTCTGTCTCTTTCTCTCTCTCTCTCACACACACACACACACACACACACATACATGCACGCACACACTTTCTCTTGCTATTGTCTCCCTTCACACCTGCCTCTCCTCCTCGGTTTGACTCGACTGGACTGCAGCGTGTCAGAGCAGCCGTCTGTTTTTTGGGGAACATTTTGGTTTTCTTTCCCCTTTTGTGCAGCTTCTTAAAGCACATTAACACATTAATATCCTACAAGGAGACAGACAGTAGAAGTTATGGCATCAGGGACTGCAGGTATGAGGAGATAAATAAAGGCAGAAATAGAAACAGAAGGAGGGGAAATCATAGAGCGTATAGCAATTAAAACTCCCAGATTTCCAGTGCTCTTTAATTATTCTAATGTCTGAATTCATTAGTATGGTGGCCCCCCGGACAGCTGATCCACCAATAAGTTACGTCTTTCCACTAAATTAATCCTTTGCATGTTTTCTAATTTTTAAATAATGTAGGCACAAAATCACAAAATGAACAATGCATGACAGAAAATGGTCCAAAAGTTCACCAAATACATCAATTTGTTATCATAGAAGACCAAGGAAACTGGAAATATACAAATTTGAGAAACTGAAACAAAGAATTTTGTCTTAACAATCAACTATCAGGATAGATGCAGATTAATTCTCTGTCGATTGACTAATCAGTTAATTGACTAATTGTTGCAGCTGTAGGCAGATTTTTTATCTACATTTTTAGGAGCTGGATAAAAGACCAATAATTTAGTCACATGATCAGCACACACTTTAACTGTACAAGTAGGGCTGCAGAAGTAAGGACAATTTTTATTATTATAAAATGCCCATTATATTCAAATAGATTTTTCTCATCCAACCAAGCTAACCCCAAAGATATTCAGTTTACTATTACTTAAGTCAAACAAAATCCTTTCTCACTTCTGAGAATCCAGAGAATGTTTAATATTTTTGCTTGAAAAAAGTTAATGAGAATAGTTATATGGTAATATAAATGTTACTTCGATCAACTAATCGATTCTGCTCTACTGGAAGTATTAGCTCTCGTGCTTTTTATTCTAAACTCACAGTTAAGACAAATATTGATCAAACTCTTCGCAGATGAGACACAATTGGAGTATTTTAGCTTCTGATCAAACCAATTTGCAGAATGAAACACTTCCATTGATCGCAGAGTCCACGTCTGTGAAAGCACTGTGGTGCTGTGACTCAGGTTTGTGTCATATATCAGTCATCTGCTGGTCACTGTGCTCTACGTAATGTTCAGTTATATTGTGCACTATGTGATTATTTGTCATTTGAGAGACTGATGATATTGTTGGTCAGATATTTGGCTGATAAAGTGTCCTCTGTGCTTGTGGTTGCTTCATGAATGGACTCTTGTCATGGTTCAACCACACTGGCCAGAAAAACAGACAGAAGTTACATATTTTCAGGAGGAAGTGTGTGTGTGTGTGTGTGTGTGTGTGTGTGTGTTCACTGTACATGTTAATGTATTGAAGTTAGATTAGCTGTTTCTGAGGAGATTAAAACCCCAAACACAGAGGGGCTGTTAAGACCCTCCTACGGTCTCTAATCCGAGCTAATGGATGCACCCCCAACCCACCACACACACACCACACACACACAACACACACACACACACACACACACACACACACACACACACACACACACACACACCCACAGGAAGAAAAGTGTTGCGACATGAGGAAGAAGAGCCGAGAGGAAAACGAGAAGAAGAAGAAAAAAGGGAAAATAGAGTAAGGGGCATTCCTCTCATTTCTCTACACAAAGGCCTCATTCTGTTGAGGAGAAATGGAAAAACAAGGAGGAAAGAAAGAGAAAGAAAGGCCAAAAAGAGAGGAAGGGTGGATCAGAGGGGAGGGAGTGGGGGCGTGAGAGAGATGGATGAAGATAGATGAGAAAAGGCACATTGTGAAACCTAAGAGATAGCGCTAGAGAGGAACTGAAAAAGAGCAAAAGTCAGACTAATCTCATTTTCTGGGCCCAGACGGATCCCTCTGACCCGCCGTCCCACAGCTCAAACCTTTTAGTCTGGCTCCAAACTGCCTCCTCAACCTTTCTCCTGGGACTTTTATTGACTTTATAGACCTGCCAGGACAAGAGAAATTCATGTTGTCCTTTCACTCAGCACACTATCGTACAATCTAGATGCTACCGGGAGGTCAGGCGGTCTGTCCGGCTGCTGCAGGTACGCTGGGATACTCACACAGTCAAGTTAAATACCAGTACAGATACAGGGACACAAATGGAAGCTGAGAAGGTGTCTTAACTGATATACACCTGAGCTGTTTTAAACATTTTCTATGAGACAAATATATGGTTTGATGATATGATTCTAAAAACACCAGGACCGGTGTACCATTTTAGCTTCCTAGCTTCACCCTCCCAAGTGTGAAGTGTGGAGAAACTACAGTTGCTGTGAAACACCTGAAAACCACAAATTGCTCATTCTAAGGTAACAAAAACTATATATCTTCTTATATTCAGGAGCCTATAAAAATTATATTCCATTTCTGCCAATAGATCCTCCTAAATGTTTCACACTGGACCTTTAAATATCTTTAAAACTTGAAATACAAATAAATGTGTATTGGGGTTTGTTCAATATGAAATCTCAAAAAGCTTACTAATAATCCTGGAACAAAGGCACTGATAGATAATGTTATTATTTTTATGATATATTATAAATGTAAGTGTACTGGTGTTTGGAGAGTCGGTCAGTGACAATTGTGTTCATTTATATTGAGCTCACATAGCCGACCTGCATACAAGTGGGATGCTGAATGCGTGCATTAAAATGTATTAAAGTGCACTCATACATGATGAGGCATGAACGAGGAGCAGGCAGCACTGGCTGTTAAACATTCGTGTACAATCATAGAGAAACTGATGCCAGAACGGTTCAATAAATGTCTCAACTGGAAGGAACAGATTCTGCCCACCACTACGCTGCATGTAGTCGAATCTATCACGTTACAAATGAATGCCGAACTTGGCAACCTTGACTAGACACGATGAAGTCAAGTATTTCTCCACAAAAGGTTTTGACTGACATCTCGACTATGTGGGACAGACAGCTGTACCTACATGGTGTTAGTGTATACAGTAAGAGTTCAGGCTAAAGTTAGCAGCTATCTGGGCCTTTAGTTGGTGTATTTGGTGGCGTACAGTCCAGCAACCCCAGCCAGACAGACAGTGTTAGCCAAACTCATCGGATAGTCCTCATCCTCAACGTGATACAAGACAGAAGAGAAACTCTAGCTTCTGTGTTAGCATCCTGCCTGGGTTACATTAGAACAATGGTCTGGTCTTACATTTTACCACAGCCCTACTTAATAAAGGGCTGTGTGTACTTTGTACAATGGATTTCTTTTGGGCCTATTTCAGTGTCGTTAATGAGTTGACATTAGCTTAATTAGCCAGGTTTGTCTACCTCTGAGCAATCTCAAGGTTCTGTTGTTTGAAAAAATACATTGTAAATCTGCCTCAGTTATTGTTAACTGTGTCCTCTAGTCTGGAGGTTGTGAAATATAAAAGAATACGAACACAAAATACCACCAGATGGTTTCAGTCTACTCGAATACTGCCAAGCATGAGAGGAGGGGGAGGGGGGTAAGACAAAAAAAATTGGACCAAAAAAATCCTCCTACACCAGTCGATCTTAACTTTCCCTCCTCCTCCTCCTCCTCATCGTCCTCTACCGCTCTCATCCTATTCCCAGTCCAGACTCTCTTTTTATCTCTCTCTCTTCGTGCCCATGCTCCTTTTGGATTCCCTCTCTTCTGGGCTAAATCTTCCCCCATCCCCTTTGATAAACCCCTCGACTTTCGTCTTTCACTCACAAATATCTCCTCCAGTCTCTCCCCTGCTTATCAGCTTTCCTTCTACTCTTCTTCTTCTTCTTCAGTCTCTCTCCTTTGGAAGCCCATTTCTGCGTGTGATAAAAAAAAGATCCTGTAAGTCAAAATAATGAGAAACTTTACTACTAAGTCAAAATGTTGAGAAAGTTTCTCATTATAATGACCTACAGAATCCATTTTTATTCTGTCACATTGGCTGAGATGGGCTTCCATACTGTTCTTAACTTAGGCCAGAAACTCAGAGGAGGAGGAGGAGGAGGAAGAGGAGGAGATCCAGCACCAAAGCAATCACGGTGAGAAAACACCACAATGCAAACGACAGAGGGAGAGACAAAGACGTTTGTGTGTGTGGCTTAAATGATGTTGCTATGAGTGAAAAGAGGAATTCAAGAGTAAACATGCAAGCAGAGACCTGGTGAAAAGTATGAAAGGGACATGCACTCCAGGAGTTAAAGAGACAAAGTAACATGAATCGTTTCTGTAGGTGTTCTTGCTTTTATATGAAAGATTAGATTGACAGAAAATGAACAGAATACTACAGGAATGAGTACTAAAACCCGGAAATGAGTTAGCACTTTCACACCTTCGGTTCCCTCGCCTCGAGGTCAGCGGGTCTTTGGTTAGATGTCTGAAATAATATCTGTGCTTCACACAAGATTAAGAGATTTTAACGTTTTGTTCTACGACATAAAATACGTCCGTAAATCCTCAACCTGTGAATTTGAAGCCTTTACGTGTCTTGAAAAAGGCGGTTGTCAATCGACTTATCTACTCACTAGTCCGCCTTTACAGCCTTTCAAACTATTGTAACTCAAACTTTACAACTTGTAGATTTTAATTACAAGTTTTAATTACAAGTTGGAAGTTTCTGCAACAATCCAGAATCAAACTGAAAAATCCCACTAGCTTTCTGTTGAATGAACCAGGGTCAAGCTAACTTCTGGGTTGGACTAGAAAAATATGTCATACTGATGTTTAAATCATCGTTAAATGTCCAACATATTCTGGTTCCAGCTTCTTAAATGCAATGAGTTTATGTTTTTCTTTGTCATATATGATAGTTCAGTGTTTCTCAAATTGGGTTAACCTCTAGGGTTACTCCAGAGTAGAAATATTCCTATTATAACGACACTATAAAAAGCAAAAAAAAAAAAATGTAAATTTAAGTTTGATAAACCACATTTTATAGTCAATATTCAATGATGTGAAATGTGTGCTGTTAAGTCTCACAGAAGAATAAAGGCAATGACGTTTGTTTTACTGTCAGTATCAGGAAGAATATGTTTGAATGCAATTTATTTGGATTGCAATTTATTTATGAGCTGCAAAACTCCGGAGACACTGTGCTTCAATTTATAAGGTCATTAATACAGCACAGTGCTGTATTATACCTCTTTATGTGGACATTTATGTTCTACCAAAAAGGTATTGTGCTGGTCAGGGGGAACATTGTTGAAAAAGTTTGAGAACCACTCTGATATATATCAGAATATCAGAAAACAAGACATTTGAAGACGTCACCTTGGGATGGAGGAAGTTAAAAAGGGCGTTTTTCAATATTTTAGACTAAAAGGATCAATCGACTAGTTAGGAAAACAACTGGCAGATCAATCACTGATGAAAACAATCATGAGTTGCAGCCTTGCAGTAAATCATAAGAGCTGACAGGTGAGGAAGTCCGAGTCGCTGCCCTGTGGCACTCCCTAACATAAGAAAGCACCACTCACTGGGGATAGTGGAGATCAGCATGACTGAGCAGGAGAAACCAGGATGCACATGGTACAGTTTATATCCAGGATTTTATTTGCAGAAGAGATCATACCTGACAGAAGTCTGCCCCCAGTGTTCTAGCATGAAAGGAAGCAAGCTACCAACCAGTTGTGAATAATTGAACACCAATAATGTTGTATAGTGCAGCATTTCATTTAATATTCACAAAATCAGCTGCAGATGACATATCGGATATTAAAAAGCTGAATCAAGTCAGTCGGACACTCCCTAAAGGCTGATTTACCCACGCAGAGCCGGCCTGTCTACACATGCAGAATCCTCAATGGTCATTTCATGTTTCATGTATTTTTAAGTCAAAAGGTGCAGACAGTGAAAGCAGACAGAGGGGGAAGTGTGCACATACACCCACACCCACACACACACACACACACACACATATATATATATATATATATATATATATATACTGACAAACACACACACAAATCTGCGTGCACGCCCAGCACAGTTGTTCATACCTGCCATCGTATTATGTAAGACATCATCGCACCCTCTGGCCCACTGACACACACACACACACACACACACACACACACACACACACACACACACACACACACACACAGATATAGACCCACACACACACACACACACACACACACACACATTCATGCATGGAAACCCAGACACAAGCAGCATGGTGAGATGCTATTGTTTTCTTACCTCTGCAGGTGTCACGTCTCTCTCTCTGTCTCCGCTTTTCCTTTATCCCTTTTCTTCTCTCTCGCTCTCTTCTTCTTCTGTGTCTTTATTTTGTCTTTCCTGTCCACTCAGTCTGGCTTTTTCTCGTGTCTTTTTTTGCTCTGATGCTGCAGTGGTACATAAAACACACCCTTCTGAGCTCTACCTCTCCTCCCTCCCTCCTTCCCTCCCTGCCGCCGTCTGATTGGCTGCTTCACAGAGATGACATCAGCTTCTTTTATGGCAGCCTCTCTCTCCCTCTCTCTCTCTCTCTCTCTCTCTCTCTCTCTCTCTCTCTGTATTCCCCTGGTACCTCCTGCCCCTCCCTTCTTCTTTACCTCCATTCTAAATTCTACCCCCCCCCCACCTCTATTTATACCTCTCTCCATCCCTCTCTGTCTCCTCTCTGTTCTGGTTTTCTTGTCTTACTGGTGGCCAGCTGGTTGGAAGAACATCAGTGAATGAAAAATAAATTTAACTGGCTGGTAAAAACTGTACAGGTCTCGTTCAGTAAGTAATTAAAACACAAATGTAGGACTGTGTAATCTAAAATCCGTCAGTTGTTGTTTTTTAACTAATAATTCTCCTCTGTAAACAGAAGAAATCAGTTTCACATCTGTGATGTTCTGTGATCGGTATATAAACAAACTTCTTCATTTTATTAAAAGCTGAACTGTGAGACTGTTGACTCATAACCAGAGGAAACTTATTAGAAAGGCTACTGGTTTCTGTGCGTCGAATCCAGAAATGACACAAGACGGATACCCGTAATGTCATATTGTGGAGCGGAGGACCACGGACAACAGACAGTATGTAACGAGAAGTGACAACATGTTGGATACAATACAAACAGCAAGAAAAAAAAAATTAAAGCTGCATTCAAGTTTTTTGTTTTTTATTAAGAGAACTCTACAGCAAGCGTAGTGTCCAATATTAAGTCCAATATTCCTCCACCAGCTCCCTGAGGTCCTGAGGTCTTTTATTGCTAAATGTTAAACTTTCTTCACCAGCTGGTTGCTAATTAGTTAGTTGTCTGTCAGTGGGTTTATCACTGTATAATTAAAAATAGTGACGTTAGCCATCGGTGTCTGAAGAGCCGATGTGAAGCTCAGTGTGGTCGGCTCGGCCCGACTCTGCCGGCTCCAAGTTAGTTCAAATATGTGCAGAGAGGTGGAGCGTGGGTGGAGCTAAGGCTGGCTGAATGAAGCCGGGTTACTCAAAACGACCACATCCATAATTATGAATAACTTTAAGCCTTAATATAATTTAAAGGGGTGAGTTATATACAAATTCACCCCCCTGTACAGTTAGTCATTAGCTATAGATGTAATGTAAACATGTTTGTTTGTGCTGTAAAGTTTGGCGTTTTAATATGAGGTCTTATGGAGACTCACTGCTGGAGCCAGCCTCCAGTGGCCATTAGAGGAACTGCACTGGTTTTTTTACTACCGTGCAAGCCACTGAAGTTGCCACTTTGTTTTTCAGAGGTTGTTTGGTGAAAACTGATCAACCAAACAAGAAAAAAAGGCTAAGAGACAGAGAATGATGATATTAAACACATTTCTTTCCTGGTTCATTTTCTTGAAAACACGTTGACTGACTACGTTGTAAACAAGTGATACTGAATTCAAGTGAACATGGTATAAAGTCTGGGTGAAGTCTATCTGACGGACTGGAAGGTGTGTGATGTCCCTTCAGATGAGTTCAGTCCCAGCACTCAGACAAGCAGCAGCTCACATCAATCTCTGTCTGTCTCTCTGGATGCTTTTCCCGCTTGGCTCCTCCTCCTCCTCCTCTTCTTCCTCTCCGTCACAAAAATGGAAATTCTGTTTTCTTGTACCCAGACTGTAAAGGCCAGTGAAACTCATGTGACATTTTGTTATCTGCCAAACAGAGCAGGCAGCCAACACCCCCCACTCGGCCTCTGTGTGTGTGTGTGTGTGTGTGTGTGTGTGAGAGAGAGAGAAATACAGAAAGAAAGAGTGTCAGAGAGGACAGATGGACAGGGAGAGTGTCTGTGTTTAAGGGTTTTTCTTTGGCAGGAAGGTACATAGAGTTGGAGCGGTGACCAGTGTGTGTGAGAGTGTGTGATTATTGTTATGTTGCTGTCCCTCCTTCCTCCTTTATTCAACACAAACCAGCAGTCAAACAATAAAGCCGCACTGTGGCTGCAGAAGAGATCTCATCTGAAACAGACCCGCACCCGATGTGCAATTCACTTTAAGAAAGAGAGACCCGAGGATGATCCAAAAATCAACGCTGCAGCAGCGTGATGCAGTTAATGATTGATCAGTTAATGACTGATCAGTTAATGATTAACGACTATATTTAGGTTGTTAAGGAAAAAGCCCCCGCAGAGTTTGTTTCTGTTAGATGTGGCTACACATGACAACAGTTTACATTTTAGTATATGTATTTAAGCCTTAATTGGTAGAGAAAGATGATTTTCTTTTTTACAAATTACTTATTTATTTGACACATTATTTATCACATATTAACAACATGTTGTTCCAATGGCACTGTTCCAATTTGCTATATCACTCCTCCTATCAGCCATTTCTACAACACACTATATTTAGTCGTTAGTCCAGGAGTTACTCATTTATCCCATAGGAACACATTATAAAATGTCTCTTACCAGACAAAGAAAACATATTATCATTTTTCTTTTAAAGGGGAACTTGGCAACTCTAGCTATTTCTCCGCTGGTTTTAGTCTTTAGTCGTCGCATGTTTTCTCAACCAGCTCCCCCTACAGCTCTGGGACGTATATTTCAAAACACTGTCGTAAAAAAACTCACTTGCGGCCCCCTCCTCCCCCTTTCTACCGCTGCTGATGTGTATTTGTTGCCGGGCAACTTTTTCGTGTGGAGCAATGTCTACCGAGGTGGGTAGTACATTATACACAGTATCACAGAACATTGCGTTTATGTGGAATTGCCGTAAAGCAGTTTGTGTTTTTCGCTCGTTCTCGCTTCTCACGATACTTCCTATTTCCAACTTAACGGGACGGTAGTCCCAAAGTTGCAAGGTTGGGGACACTAGGGGGAGCGGGGAAAGTCACCATTAACACGGGAACAGGCCATTTAACCATCCAAATGATTTCTAAACGGGTTTATTAAGTTTCCCCTTTAAAATCTGTACTGTAACAATACAGAATGTGTGTATCTCCTAACCAATTGTTCTAGAGGCATTTTCCTGGAAAAAAAGCCTCATAATTTGACCAATTTGAAACATTTCAATGGATTTGTGATCAGCCAGAACTTTAAATGCTAAGAAATTATAAGATTCCACTGTGGACATTAAATTCTGAGTTATATTATAAATTGTACTGTGATGAAACATAATATTGACATTCTCACACAATTTATGAAAATTGGTATTTCGTGGGTTGAAATTGTCTCAACTCTACTGTTCTAAATCACATTGAACCTTGTAAGTCCAACGCGGACAAAGAGTTACATTTTTAATAAAATATTTTGGGCTTTTTGGCTTTATTTGACAGCGTGAGACAGAGCGGAAAAGGGGGAGACAGAGCGGGGATGACGCATGGGTCAAACCCAGACCAACAGACCAACCACCATCCACAGAGCTATGCCACCAGCATTCAGGGAAAGTACCGATCACACTGGCTTTTGGACAAAAAACTGCTTATTTCCACGTCTTCCTGAATCGCCGTCGCTTTCACTTTCATCTTCTGATCTCCCTCTGCTCCGCAAATTGAGTTTCCTCTCAAGCAGACAGCAGTTCCATTATCTCCTCCACCTCCTGCACGTTGTGTTTGTCTCTCTCTCCTCCTCCCATACCTTCCCCTCTGCCTCCACCCTTCTCCTCCATCTCCATAGCTACCCCCACTTAAGGCATAATTCACTCAACCTGTATGTGTGTGTGTGTGGGCGAGGACCGAGGGTTAAGATGCAGTGATCAATACAGCAGATGAGGATCTTTCTCTCTCCTCTTGTATGTCCTTGTCTCATGTCTGGCATTGTCTGGGACATGTCATCAAACACAAACACACAC